>NC_050599.1:22695241-22700241 GCF_013368585.1 Megalops cyprinoides | reverse complement strand
GCACAATCAAGTACTTTTGAAGTGTGTCTGTCTAACTGTCTAAAAGAGTTTATTACGGTAAGTAATATTAAGTGAGTAGTCTCCACCGTATTAACACTAGGTGTGTGTATCCTGCCACCCATCTCATCACAGCAGCAAAGCCATGAATCACAATGGGATGATGGGGTGATGGCTGAGGGTACGCTACCATCACAGATATTCTATACATGAACCAGATATTCAGCTCTGACTGCTTCACATAGATGAACCACTGGAGTACACACTACTTAAAGATATTCTACATACTGAAATATATGTATGCATATTTATCTAATTCTGCAGTTCTTCATATGTACATGTATGGCATCACTGTAAATGCACGCATAAAAACTGGAGGGGATTTTGCAACTGGGGTTCAGTTAGTGTTATATTAAATTGGCTGAAACCAATTTTTGAACACAAGCATCATCATTTGGGTGGAAATTGAAAGAAATGTAAAACTCAGGTGCTAATGCTTGGATTTTTGGGCACAATGCATCATTGTCGTAAATGTCAGAAGCTGAAGCAGCAGCCTGGTGATGTTCCTTTTATCTAGCATGGATCTCACTGATTAAGTGTGCTGCACATAAGAGAAAGACATCTCTACTGCTGCATTGTGACTGGTAAATTTTCGTGATGGGTTCATCCTGCCCGACCTGATATTACCAACTACCTCTTCTTTCCTTTAAGCAAGACAGCCCAGATTGGCGCAATTTCTGACCAGAAAAGGCAGGAATTTTCTTGTGCAAATCCTTACTGTGCAGCCATAATCAATAATATACCGATAGCTTTCATAGTTTTTTTACTCCTTACATTTTCATGAACAGATGAAGCAATTGGTTGATGAAAATATGCACTTGCATGATAATATTCGGTATAACTGCATACTTTTATGACGTGTCATAAAATGCAATTAACATAGCATGAATAAACTGGCCAGTAGCGTGGAATCCCAAGGGTACTGATTCCATGTTTCATTGTGCCAACATGTATCGGTGAAATATTTTCCGGATTCCTTGTTTTTGCAATATTAATTCGGCTTACGCAACTGCTTCATTTCATGCCGATCCACTCCAATCCCCCCAGCATCTGCTGTGTGAAGGGTTACTGTTTGTCTCGCTGCTGTGGCATCTCAGTCAAATTACTGAAATGAAAAGGCCTCAGTCACGGAGCTCAATCTACCTGCACAAACCTACCAAATCTTGCTGCTAAAAATATTTTGCATTCCCCCCACTAGCTCTACACATAGTGTCATTTTCTCATTTAGGGAGCTATGAAGAGACAGCTTGTCGTGGTCTGAAAATGTTTAAAGAGGCTAAGGTTCATCTAGATCTCCTTATTCATAACTTTAAAAATGTTTTGTTTTGCTTTATTTTTATTTACATCACGAACACTAGGCATGACCATACCATGGCACCATTCATTTATAAGGAGTAACGCTTCAATCTACACTGATATGAATGTACATTTTTCTCCCCCTGGGCCGACCCAGTTCCATGTGGTATGACATCACAGCCGAACGTGGGCAAGGCCTGCCTTTTACCCCCTGACTTTGTAATTGGCCCATCCCGCCGACCGCTCCCCCGTCAGCTGTCAGCAGGGTTCAGTGTGAAATGTGTGTGGGTGTGTTCGTGCCCCCGGTCGGCTCTCTGCCCTGCTCATCTCTCTGGGGCATGCTAATGCATTGGCACTCAGCTGTGGTCCTGGGGGGCCCCGATTCTAGCAGGTCTATCCTGCGTGCTGTGATGCTGTCCGGAATCGGGGACGGAGGTTAAACTGGGTCAATCAAGATAACATTAAGCTGCACCAAGTGCTTAAGTGCCTGGCTGAGAGGAAAACCTGCACATACTAGGGCCCTGCAGGACCAGGGCAAAACATGTCACTGCGTCTATCCTTACATATATGATAGACTGATTTCACACATGTTCCACAGGTGTGTTTCATATATACAGTGCCTTGAAAAAGTATTCAGCCTCCAGCCCTTTTTTTCCACACAAATGATTTCCACAACCTGAGATTTTGACTAATTAAACAGATTTTTTTATTTGTGAATCACTCAACTCTGCAACAGTGCACCCCAAAAAAGAAATCAAATTTAAACCATTAAAGGATAAAAAAATCAAGAAGTAAAATGTCAACAGTTAATAAGTATTCATCCCCCTTCTTTAGTACTTGGTTGAACCACCTTTCGTAACTATTACAGCCATCAGACTTTTTGGATCAGTCTCTATTAGCTGGACAATCCAGTATTGCTCTGGCAGTGTGCTTTGGGTTATTGTCCTGCTGAAACACAAAGTTCATCCCTAGTTTACACTTTCTGGAAAAGGGGAGTAGGTTTTTATCCAGAATCTCCATGTATTGTGAAGTCTTCAACCTTCCATCAATCTTGACCAGATTGCCTGTCCCTCCTGCTGAAAAGGACCCCCATAACATAATGCTACCACTGGCGTATTTCACTATGGAAATGGTGTTTCCTGGCTGATGTGCAGTGGTAGCCTTACACCATAACGCTTATTGTTTAAAGTTCCACTTTAGTCTCATCAGACCACAAGACCTTCTGCCATATCTTTGTAGTATCTTTCAGGTGACAAAGTCTTTATGGGCAAACATGTAGTTTTTTCAGCAAGGGCTTCTTCCTTGCCACTCTTCCATAAAGGCCCTTTTTGTGCAATAGCTTGGAGATTGTTGACCCATGGACATCATTTTCAGTTGCAGCCACTGACTTCTGTAGCTCAGCTAGAGTGACAGTTGGCATCACAGTAGTGTCTCTGACAAGTGCCATCCTTGTTTGGCGACTAAGTTTAGGAGGGTGGCCTGCCCTAGGCAGTGTGGCTGTAGCTCCATATTTCTTCCACTTCTGTATGATGGACTGCACTGAGCTCCGAGGTATGTTCAGTGCCTTTGAAATGTTCTCGTATCCTTTCCTAGATTTGTGCTTCTCCGAAATTATATCCCTCACTTGTTTTGAATACTGTTTTCTCTTCCTTTTGTTTTTTTCAATATAAAATCCAACCATACTATTTGGCCTTAGAGAGAGGGAAGGTATTTATACTCATGAAATAATTCAAAACAGATGATCCACTAATTTACTACACAGGTGGAGACCATCAACAAATTTGATGAGTTTATAAGACAATATCTTGCATCTGAGCAAGGTTAGCCTTATAATCACATTTCTTTTGATTTGTCTGATTTGTCATGATGTACAATACTGTGCAGACCAGCTGGAAATAATATCTTACTTTAATTTATTTTAAATTTGGAATCTGAGACAGTAAATTGTGAAAATAGTATTGGGGGTCTGAATACTTTTTCAAGGCACTGTGTGTGTATGTGTGTGTGTAAAAGGATAGACAAGGTGGCATTCATCCTTTGTGCTGGCCCTATATATGAAACACACCTGCAGAACATGTGTAAAATCAAGCTGTGCTTTTCGCTATAGCTTTCCCATGCAGATTTGTATTCAAGACCAGGCTTGACATACCCTATAGTCAGGCTGCCCAGGCTAGTTGAACTGAAAGGCTCGATTGATAACCATGCCTGAATAGCAGGATTCTTTTGTCATTAAAATTAAATTTCCTCAAATCTGTGCCCCTCGACAGGACTTTCCATTATAAGGGCATTCCTTCCTGCTCCCGGAGATCTGCACTCCTCAGGGGTGATAGATGCCACTCAGCCAGCTGCTGAATGACAGCTGGAGCCACAGGTGATTAAGGCTCCTGTCCATTTAAGGGGTCCCAATTAAATCATTCAGCCCTGAGCTGGGACTAACAGCACGTCTATCCCTGTTATGGAAAACCTCAGGGATGACCGAGCAGCTGCCTGGTCCACGGCAGGGTACAAAGAAAAATCATCCCCCATTTACCCAGTCACCCCCTTGCAGAGAGTCTACTACAGCATGCAACACACTTTCAAAACAGTCATTGCACTCAGCATTGCTTTCTTGACTGATTACTCTTGATCGATTATGTATTACTGCTAGTCTTGATTGATTATTTATTGCTGCCTATTTAATCAGAAATGAAAAAGTGAAGACATTTCATTAAGACTGTAAACTGAAGCCACTGGCAGCTGTCACAATGTAAGCTGCCAAACTGTCTGAGGATATTAATATATTTTTATAACATATATCCAAAATTAAAACATAATTAATTTGTTCAAATCTGAATGCTAAAGAAATGAGGGGCAGAGTTTCAGTATTTCAACTCCCCTCTTTTCATGTGATCTTTTTCAAGAAGTGGCTTTGAGCAAAAAGTAAACTCACTGTGTGTGTGTGTGTGTGTGTGTGTGTGTGTGTGTGTGTGTGTGTGAATGTGTCTGGTTTTTGCAAGTCTTCAAATTGGGGGCCTTTTTTAACTGGAACATGCACACAGACCCTGTACAACAGACTACAAGACAATGAAATCACATATATGCATCTAAGGATACTATAACCGCCAATGATCAATAGCAATAAACATAAAAGACAACATGCTGATCATTCAGTCTTGTTTTCCTCAACCTCGGCTAACCGTCTGTCTACCATACATATATAAAAAAAAATTCCATTCACTTTGACTGTGATTTTGAAGCACAGTGTTGATTCATAGTGGTGGTGAACAGAGTTGGCTCATTGTGTTGGTGCACAGTGAGCGAAATGCTAAGGAGCTTCTCACTATGTGGCATCACTTGAGGGGGGCGTCCCATCTGTGCTGGCTGAGATTATTAGCCCAATGCGTCTCCAGCGAGGGGGGGGGTGGGTGTTCTCTATCAACGAGCTTGTAGCTGAACAGCGAGCACTTTGTGGTCCGCTCGGCATCAAAAGCCCCGGGCTTCGCCGAGAGCCTGAGGCTGTCAATAGTCTAGTCACCCTTCCTCTTCCTCTCCCTCCCTCTCTCCCTATCTCCCTTTCTTCCATGTCTTTCTTCTAACCCTGTGTCGTGGATAGCGGTGTGTGAATTACACTGCCTTGTTTGATTATATTTCAGCGGAGGAGAAACCTG
>NC_050599.1:22677741-22692741 GCF_013368585.1 Megalops cyprinoides | reverse complement strand
TATTAAGCTTGGTTTGCTAATATATGACAAAGTTCGTACTCACAAAAAGAGAGAAATGTACACAATTCTTGATAATTAACTCTTGAGAAAATCTTTGATCTTTGATTTGACTGAAGTGAAAACAGCTCAATATGCAGGTGGTGCCCTTGTATGCCACCGATCCCTTCACAACAAATCGCAGTCAGACAATTCAGGTTATGATCTCCATCTTCTCACGTCAATCTTGTAGCATTATTTTCATACAGTTTTCACACATCAATGCAATCAGTGCAAAATCATACAAGTTCTGAACAAGCCCAACTAGCAATCTAATTAGCACAGTTAATACTGGTGAGAGAACATTCACTACACAAGTATGATGTTATATTATAAAGCTTTCTGTGGAATTTTGCACAGCATGACCTCTGACTTCATTACATCCATTTCTCACAGCTACTGCAAGCTACTTCTGAAATACATGATTAGATTTTACGATAGCATGGTTACAATATTTTGCCAGCTACTGAAAACCCCTTCATGAAAAAGCTGAGTGGTGATTAGCTATATGAGTTTAGTTGCGCATGCTGGCTCGATGTGGCTGGTGATGTGTAAGGATGAATTGCGGTGAACAGATTTAATTTGAAGTAAATGCTGCAGTATGAAGTGAACCTATAGATTTACTTTCAAAACTGAAATGGCAATAATGTCTACATGTACCAAAAGAGCAATAGCATGTTGAATTAATGTATTTAATCTGCAGTGATGGTGTGAGTCTAACTCTCCTGGTTACTGTTTTCTGGGGCCAATGAGGTAAACACAATAATGTCTGTATGTACGTAAAACATATTATTCATTAGATACACTATTTGTAAAGCACTTCTTTGCGCTTTTGTCTTCATAATGAAAGACTTCCTAAGAGGATTCATTAAGCCAATCAGGGCCATGCATTCCATTTTCTAGCCTGATCATTCCCAATTTGAGGTCACACTTTTTATCATTCATGGAATTTGAACTATTACAAGCATAATTCTCACTCTTAGAAGCACAAGGATGATTCAATCAAATATCGCTGAATCCAGGGGAGAGGATTTTTTTCCAAATTTAACACAGAGTTTGAAGTTGTATCACAAAATATGACAGTGAACTGTATTTCAGCAAATCCTGCTATTGAAAGACTAACTCAGCTGCCAATCAAGATGCCCATTGACACTAGTGTTAAGATCCCCAGTTTCTCAGATAATAGAAACTTGAAATTTGGCAGTAACAGGCAGTGGAAATTTGGAAACCTTCCCACTGCCTATTACATATCTCAAAGATCAAACCCCTGCTCTATTTATACACCCTTCCCAGCATCCCTTGGAAATAGCACTTTTCATAGCTCTGAGCTCTTAAAGTTCCCTGAGAGATCAATTCATCTGAAATCACCTGAAATCTGTCAGTTCTGTGATTCTGTCTTTGCCTCCCCTTCCCTGCTGGTGTGGATGCCAGTGAGGGCTGACTTTTAGCATGTGGCTTCAGGTCTGTCATTGAAAAAAGGGGGGAAAAGACCCCCCCCCCCCCATCATTTTCACCTGTGTCTTGTCACAAGCAAGCTGGCTTTCGAAAAGCAGAGAGAGCCTCCCATCCTACATCGTCCCCCATTTCTGTGTCACCTCTTCCTCCAGCTCTCTTTCTTTGAGCCAGCATCCGACAAATTGTCAGCGTGCAGGACCCGCTGGTTCGAAGGAGTCCCTTCTGCATTGGAGGGAGAAGCTGTCACACGTTTTCACTCTCCCCCTCTCGTCTCCCCTCGCCTGAGCCTGACACGCGCTTGCATGCTCAAACGCGCGTCCCACGTAGAAACAGACACGCTCAGGCACAAACACAAAATGAAGAGCCATATCTGTCCGCTGAAGGGTGAGAAAACAGCCACAGACACGTCCTGACGTGGTGACATGCTGAAAAACCACATCCAGCTGACATTCAGCGCGGCCTCTATGTCGCACTGTTACTGTACGGCCGAGGGAGCATCATCTATTGTCACACCAGACATGCTGAGGCAAATGCACAGCACACGCTACCACACGCTAACACACACACACACACACACACACACGCACGCACACGCACACACACACACACACACACACACGCGCTAACACACACACACACACGCTAACACACACACACACACCCAAAAACACAAGAAACATAAAGGCCAAAAATAATCCAAAGCAGGATTCCAAACCAATCGCACTCTCCCCCATGATGCCTCACAAGGAAATTGTTATCGCTGTGGTAGACATTCAGAGCTCAGATTTTAAATTCCAGGCGTGGAAGAGTGCAAGAGAAGCTGACCATGGCAGTGGTGGTGTTGGGGAGTTATCAACTTTCTTATCAACTAGCTTTCACAGATACAGTCTTCTTTATGCACTTACTCACAGTATACAAAGCACAGAGCTGTAATACTGAGCAAATACAGAGTTCAGTCTATGCTGCATATCTGTGACACAACAGATAAAAACAGGTAACAGATATAGAGAAAAAAGCGCTTAGTATTTGGTAGTATAACAATAACAATTACAATACAATACAATATTAGTAATACACAGAAATATGGAACTGAAAACTGATGGAATTTCAGTTATTTCCTCTGATGGCTGTTCCCCCTTTTTGGAACCGCCAGCTGGTGGGATCCTTGGTGAGAAAAATGCACCTAATACCCTTACACCAGCAGAATGAGGCCATTTGCCTCTGACACCACAGACTGCTGGTTACCACTTGCAAATGACACAACTTGCACTTGAAACCAAGTAATGGATGAGTTTTTGAAACAGGCTTGGGCAAAATATTGAACCGCTGACACATCCAAGGATGCAGAGAAGGCATTTTTCAGGGCTCTCTAGTTATGCTCAATAGCAGATTCAAGAAAAGTAGCTACATCATCACCTATATCAAGATCCCAAAGAGCTTTCCCTGTGGCTCTGTTGTCTAGGCTTATCTCACACCTCCTCTCTTCAGGCTATGGAGAGGTATCACTCTATCTCTCATTCTATTACTGATACTGAACAGTTGTTTGTTTATACGAAGAGATCTTCCTGTTCTTTCATTGCCCACATGACTATATCCTTCAATTATCTGATAATGTCACCACATTCAGGAACAACACAGGACACAGGACAGTCAATGAAACGTTTTTACCCATGATTAATTTGGTTAACTCCAATTCTTCCTCCTCCCCTCAAAATATTGCCAAAACAATTCAGGTGCGTGGAGACTAAAAGTGACATACAATTTATGGGTTATTTGAACAGTATGGTGTTCCCTAATTAATGTGCTTTATGACTTGAAAAGGGAGCGAAAATGATCTTATAATAAACTATACGCATTACAAACAGCAGATGTACTTAAAGAAAATCAAGAAAAAAAAGAAAAAAAAAACACTTTCGTGTCCTAAAGGATAAGAAGTACTACAGCTTGGACCTACATTGAGAATTATCAATGCCAAATGCCTAAATGAACAGCCTGCTGTTGGTAAAGCAGGACGGAGAAACATGGGCATTTTAACATCTGTAACCTTTATTCTGTAACACCGAAAGCCTGGCTCCCAGTGTTAAAAACAAACACATCTAGTGCAAGGGTTTACGGTTATGCAGCACAAACATACACATGCACACACGTACACGCACACACACGCACGCACGTACACGCACACACACACATACACACACACACGCGCACACACACACACACACACACACACACACACACACACGCACACACACGCACACACATGCACACACATGCACACACACACACACACACACACACACACACACACACACACACACACACACACGCCGACACACACACACACACACACATGCACACGCACACACACATTCACACACACACGCACACACACACACACACACACACAAACACTCTCCAATAGGCCTCCCTCCCACTTGTCCATGTGAAGTCAGGGGTAGAAGACAAATGACTGCATGCACACTCCGTGGCACTGTCCCGTCAGAAAACATTACTGGCCCGACACCCCTGTCACTTATTCTTTGATCATACACTGCAGTCTCACCTTCCCTTTTTCTGCTTGGATGTCACTCAGAAAGAAACTCTTTAAAACAAAAAAAAAAAGACCAATGTCCACTGTTTTCATCCAAAACAGCTAAATCGGGCTTGACAGTGGCCTTGACGTACTGTCCGATGAGGCCTCTGTGGAATGACCTAAAGCTATGTTGCATAATATGGAGGGTCTGACAAGAAATTTCTAGGTTAACCGTTCCTCTTGTTTTTTCTCTGGAGGTAAAACATGAATCAGATTATATTCCTTCATTTTATCCCATCTCTCTGTTCCATTTGTGTCACATCTGTTTTCATTATTATTCATATGGTCATACTATGAATCTGATCTGCTCGACATTATGAATCTTAACTGTATATGAATGTTACTCCTCATATTTATAGTAATTACAGGCATGCATATTTACTGTGCTTATGTATGTATGTATGTATGTATGCATGCACTCCCATTATTGTCATATCATACATCAAAATGAAAAACATTTTGAGTTATATCTCTAAAACCATAGGGGATCTCTCCATGGAATTAAAATGCAAGAATATCCTAGGAAATGTAGCAAAAGAAGTTATTTTTTAAATATTAACATCCATATTTGATCCTGTTGAGATATACAGGATGTGCATTTTTACTTCAGCAAAAGACCAACTGCTGACTGGAAACTAAATATACAGAATCCGCGATGACCAAAGCAGCCTCACAAGTACAAACTTTCACCAAAACTTCACAGCTAAAAATCATGATTGTGGGGCTGTCAGCATTATCTGGTAAGGCCATCTGCCCACTTTGAGAAAGAACATACAGTATTAGTTACACCTGTTACAGCCTGGTTCGACAGGGGGGCTGGGGAGGGCCCATCTAACCTTTCACCTGGCCCCAAGAGCATTTCAGCCAATGGCGACATTTTCTGACTGAGCGTGCTTCTTTGTGGCAACCCGGCCTCCCAGCACACAAGCTGGCTGCCCCTCTTTAAGGGAGCTGGATCCAGGCCCGGCTCTGAAGGAGGGATCCTGTGAAGGAGAGACCGGCACGGGGGAGCAACGCGCAGCACAGCGGCTCTCGGGATGTGACTGAACCCCCCCCCCCCCTCCATCTGGCCCTGTTTCTCACTCCTTGCCGACCTCCATATGTTTCATTGGTCCGGGCATCGCCATTACATAACCGCGCTGGATGCTTGACGGAGCGGAAAGTGATCCGCATCTATCAGCACCGCGTGCGCGCGTGGGGCAGAGAGTGGGCGCTGCGTGGGGGCGTCTTCCTCTCCGAGCTGAACTTGCAGCGGGGACAGAGACAGACTGCTTCGGACGTTCGCTGTGCGTCTGCTACGGTTCGCTTTTTTTTTTTTTTTTCTTCCCCCCTCCGCCTGACGTGAAGACCAGCGAAAAACGCGGGCAGCAAATTTCTACCCCCCTCTGGACGCCTCCTGACGGGCACACTTGGGACCACGGGATGCATTTTTGCAGCCCCCCCCACCCCACCACCCCTGCGAAGGCATTCACCCCGGTCCTGCGAAAGAGCATTTCCTTGTTTATGGTTTGTATTTCAGACAGAGTGTAATGGCTAGGTTTCAAGGGCATCTTTCACAGAACAGAACACAGCACAAAAGTAATACTTTCACCAACTATCTCCAGGAAAAAAAAAACAAGAAATGTTAGGAAAGGCTGAAACTAACAAGACTCAGGTCAGGATTGGATTCTGGTGAGCTCATGTTTAACTCCTGTCATTGTACACTATACAGATATACTGTTCACATTATGCTTGCGAATGACACAAAGGCAGCAATTTGTTTTTAATCAATGAAAGTCAGCACCTGCACAGTTCTCTTGACCCTACGCTGTGGTCACATCACAAAACACAGTCCAGGCTGGTGCCCTGAACTGTGTTCACCCCAACTGCTGTTCACTTTTTCCCCTGCGTGACAAAGACCCAGTCCTTAGTGATCGGTAAAAAGGCTTTTAATTCGGCCTCGGGTTGCCCCGAATGCTTCAACTTAAAATAGACATTTCACTGAACATGAACATTGCTCTCAAACATGACCGTTTTTGGCAGTAAATCAGCCATGATAATTCAGTCTCGGCAATGTTATTTCCACAGAGCGGCTCGCTGAGGGGATGGAGACAGCGCTGGGGTGCTGCACGGCAGTAAGACCTTAAGGTTTCCTATCTATCCTATAATGTGAGATGCTGTAATGAAGCCGCAGGCCCTGACACACAGCAAAGGGAAGTGGAGCATGAATGATCATACACATACAGGAATCTCCCATCATCGCTTGCTCATTCACATGCTGTTTGCTGTCAATTCATCTACCACAACACAGGCGCTGGTTTCAAATAAAAAAAAAAATGATTTGCTTCTGTGATGATTCTTATTGATGGTGTACTGTAGCAGGTAATTAATCTGTCAAGCAGCCCCACCACACTGTCTTGTGCTGCTGTAATTCCTAGCTTCCCCAAATGGGCGAGAAAAACAGGCCGTGGTCATTTATTCGGCTTTCATTTTAGCACAACAGGGCTATGCATAAACCCCCTTCGCACGCCAGGTCTATACGGTGGGACCCCTGTCTGGTTACTTCTAACATTCTGAAATGCATCATAAATAAGAGCTAATGTGTGTGGTTTGGGATTTTTTTAGTGTGGGTGGTCAGAACATTTGAAGCGAAACCACAGGTGTGCACACAGACTGCGTAAGACACACAATAAAACACACAGAGAGACATGAATACACATATGTACAAACACACACATAGACAAACACACACATACACACACAAAAGAGATATTCCACTAATATCAGACAGAGAGGACCATGTGAGGGGGACCTTGCCTGCTAAGGAAATTATTACCAATGGAAAATGTGAGATATGAGATGCCACAGGACAATTCTCAGTGTTGCACATGTTGAAATGCAAGACACTGAATATTGCTGACAGAGAGACATGCTCTGGATATGCTTTGCCTCTCTCTTCTAACAGCAGTGTGTAAGAATCACAGACGCCTTTCAAACCTCCACATCCAACAATGAGGCCCTCAAAAATGTCTGCACACCTTTTCCTCTTGACAAATACAGTGTACTGAGCTGTAGTGACTGTGTAATAATCTTCCATTCCCATAGAAGTAGAGGTGTTCACCTCTACCCATCACCCCAGCAAAAGATATGACTGATATATATATGAAAGCTTTTTTTGTAAACAGACTGGAACATTACTGAATTGATCTAAAAAAAAAAATCATTATATTTATTTATTACTTACTTATGGGCACACTTACTTATTTTTAACCAATTTTCCCCCCAATTTCAAATCTCCCACAAATAAAAAGAAAGATATTCACAGGTTAAATGAAACTAAGGAATAATGAAAATTTTGTATGGTAAACAGTGCCCCCTGCTGGTGAAACTGAGCCGAAGGCACACTTGCATATTCTTAGTACTAAAATTAACCTAGACTGGGATGCCGAGAAACTGCCTGAATAACCAAGGAATCCAGACAACAATGCTGGCAAGGAAAAGAGAAAACAGAAAAATCCTTTGGGGAAAATAATGATTCACTTGGCAGTGAAATAAAAAAAAAATACTACATTATGGTTCTGCCTCAACTGGTGTTGCACTGAAGCAGACTCTTCAGCAGACTGCATTAAGGAACACCATGTAAGCAAGCACCATGGCCTTATGGGAGAGGGTGCGAAACAGGCACAAACCAGCACCAGGGATCAGCAAGGCTTGTTGAGTGTTCCTGTACATGCTTTGTGCTTCACTGGGCAGGCGCTTTGGCCAGTCACAGCTGTTAGATGTGATCAGCAATGGGCCAGGACATCTTTTTTTTTCCTGACAACTTCACGGTCATTATGTAGCTAGCAAGCTGCTGCTGACTGGCTAGTTGAGACAGATATGTGTAAACTGTGACAGCTGACAGCTAATTAACAAAAGGAAATGAATGTGCTACTTTGTTAAAGTCACACTTCCCAAAATACATGCTAAAATCTTTTCTTTTCTTTAAAAAGAAAAAAAAAAAAAAACAAAATTCTCTCTGTTGTTCTGACCGTTTTTAGAAATAACCTCTGACACATTCCCAGATTAATGTAATTGCATAGAAATCATTAAAAAGGATTTAGTCCATCTTTGTTAATTCTGTCACTGATCTGTCTGTGTTTTTCAATCCAGCACTAGTATTCTAGACCCAGTTCACAGCTCCTCTCCATGCCACTTCAGCAAGAGAGTGTGAGATTTCGGTCATAAAAGCTCCAGGCACACGTTTTAATATAAAAATGAGGTGAAAATGTTCGGATGAACATTCCAGTTTATTACAATGCTGTGAGGAAAAGGTGTTGTTCCACAATTTACATTTATACAAGCAAATTAGTGTGCAATCAATTTCTTTTGAGGTTCGGTAAGATTACCACATGCTGTATAGCTTTTGGAGTCTGCCCAAAGAAATTTTGTCCCTGATGGTGAATGAGATATAGCCATTTGCTTTTTACTCAAAGCCCCTGCAAATGGAGTGACCTGTAGTGACTTTATTTTCTTATCTACAGCTCCATATTTAACCAAATCTGGCAGATGGAAGTAAATAGGTCCTGTTTGCCAAGTTTAATGTGGATTGCCCCGTCTTGAGAATATGCTCTTTACAAATGATTCAAAATGGCTGATAATCTATTATGTGAGTGTGAAAAGTAAAAATAAGAAGGAAGACATTCATTGTCAGGAGACAAATGTAACAAGTGTGACAATTTTCATGTCACGCCGGTGAAAAGTAGGTGTGATCCACAGAGTACAGAGAGCACATAAAATCATCTGGTATAATTTCACCATCAGACTTAATGCTGCCACACTTGGTGTGTCATCCATTTTGCCCCACATAGCTGCCAATTGATTTAAAAACTGGCTCAAAAACATGTCCAAAACAGCAAATCAAGATGATTAGGGAAAGGAAGAACTACAATAGGCTCACTAAACAACATTAGGCCTTGGTCCCCAAATGAACACAGCTGCGGGCAGTGATTTCAGGGACCAAGCACAAATACACACCTCAAACTGTGTAACAGTTAGTTAGTTAATAGTTAAGTTATATTTAGATAAGTGGACCAAACCACATGCACAACGTTACATAACTGTATTCCATGTAGTTAATCAACTGGACTATTAAAAAGGCAGAAACCTTACAACAAAATCCAATATAAAGGATAATCTATGAGGCCTGTCAATGCAAAATACACTGAGCGCACAGATGCCGGCACCTTCCAGAGTATTATCAAGTTTCATTCCAATAGCATATAAAGATTGCATGCGCATGCATGCTAAGCTTCACAGTCCAGCACTTTGTGAGAAGCTAATTTGGTTATGTATGATAAAAAATGACTGCATATATTATTTGATGGCTCTCTTGAGCGCTACTTATTAATTTAAACAGTTCCGAGAGGTGCTCCAGCTGTAGTCTAGAGATCACTGGCTATCCACAAACTCCAATCAGAGGGTTTGCAGAAGGTGTTCAGGTTTTGAAAATGATAAAAAGGAGATTTTACCAACCCAGGTATTGGATCATTGGCATCATTACTAGTGTAAATATGTGTGAATAATATGTATCTCCTTTGGTGGGAATGTATAAAACTATATAGTTTGCTTAATCATACTCTCCTGCGTGGCCCATGTGGCTTGGAGTAAAGCATTTATGGGAGCAGCAGAAGACTAGTTCGAGTGCATTGAAGCATCTCATTCCTGGGTTAAGCGTTCTATGACTTCTGTGATTTACTAGAGTAATGGCAGACATGTACAGCAATACTTTCTGTTTTGACTCCCAGAACAATGACACAACACAACCAGGTCCATGCCCTGCACTACATACTCCCGTGCTATGTGGGCCTACTTCCTGTGTGCTTTGAGTAACGTGCCAATATCAGTTGGGGTTGTGTCATGAAGCAACATTAGACATTCAAATAAAAAAGTCCAGCAAGGTTTGAACGCATAACTTCTGATCTTAAACGAAACAATAGATTATGTTATACATTAAGTGTAACTATGTCACAATGCGCAGGGCATAACGGGTGCATTACACATTCATAACACTTAATACATGTGCACCGTATTATGAAAGCTTAAAGCCAGTGTTATGCCGTGCTTATGTAGGCGTCACGTATGCTTTATGTATTTGCACTTAATGTAGAATGTGACCTACCAAAACAATTCATTGTTCAATTGCACCACTCATATGTAACGTATATAAACTGATGTTTAGAGATAATTTTCAGATGATATATGCAGAGGTTTATGACAGAGCTCTGGATAATGTGTGCTCACATCCAGCATTTTTGTGTTTCCTTGGACTGTCTATTATTGAACTGTGGCACAACCTTAAATGAAAGATTTTGCCTTTTTATTCAATCTGGCAGAGTCAACTAGTGATGTTTGGGCTGTGGAACCAGGATGTCCTGTGTTCCACAATCTGAGGCTCCATCCACCTCTGATCCCCCCCCCTGCTTCCCTCACTTTCTTTCTGTGTTCCACATTCTATTGAACAGTCATTCTATCATTCCACGTTCTATCAAACCATGTACAACATAATCAAAATGCAACATCAATGTCACCAGCAGGTCCTACAGACTCCCACTCAATGTCCTGGGTTGAACTGAAACTATGAAGATGAGGAAAAAAATAATCAGATGAGTGTGAAAAAAACCCCTCAAATCAGAAAAAAGAACAAAAAAAGTGACCGCCATTAAGCAAAATTATAAGAACCAAAGCATCGATTCACAAAACAACCTAAATATTTTGGCCTGAAACCAACTGATTCCCTGAGCTGGGCACCTTGACAACTGAAACTCCACCTCACTTTGTCCCTGTGCCTCTCTTGACCAATGGACTCTGCTGTCAGGAATGGACCAACATGTAAAAGCAACGCAGGAGAGGAGCAGGACAGGTGTTTCTTCAGTTTAATAAACCTCACAATCAACACTGCGGCCGGGCATCCAAGGAGCAGGACCGTAAATACCCCCAAAATAACCACCCCCCCAAAAAACTGTTGAAAGGGGAGAGCACCCTTCCCCCCAGCCTTGATGGGAGAGACCGACAGGGCAGCGTTCCTCAGTGGCGGGGAATGTGAGCGGGGGTGGGGCGGGGGCGGGGGTGCGTAGCAGCGGGGTGGGCGGGGCAAGCAGATGGTGTGGGCGTGGCACTTACTTTGGGCGTGGGGCAGGAGGCGGTGGAGAGGCGCGAGGTGGCCTGGGCGCGTGGCGACTCGGAGGGCGTAGTGCTGAGGGAGGCCGTGTCGCGGGGAAGAACCTGGACCCCCCTGGAGATGATGGAGTCTGGAATCTGCTCAACACAAGCAGGGCTCAGTGTTAGAACTGTGCTTTTCAAAGGTCCTCTTCACCAAATCACAAACTCAGCTAAAAATGGTCAAGTATCAGCAGACATTTACATAGAGTTACAGGTCTTCAGATAACCCTTTCTGTATGTAAACAGACATTATATAAAGATATATGTGAACATATGTGCATGTTATATGTTTGTGTGTGTGTACGTGCGTGTGTGTGTGTGTGTGTGTGTGTGTGCCTGCATGTTGATAGATGCACCAGTTTTACAGTTTGTGTTAATAATGCCATGAATCATTCTGCATGCAGCCTCTCCAATACAGCAGATTGTTTTAAACAAACAGCATGCCATTAATCAGTTTTAAATAAGCAAATTTTACCCTGAGGCTGGCAGACATACAGCCCATCCATATCATTTCTGGACCAGTATGCCTGTTATGCTAAATGTTGTTTCTCTGTGTGATCCATTTCGCTTGATAATCAGAGAACTACAGTCTTGTATCAAAGAGAAAACATGCATTTGGTCCAAAAGGGTTTCTCAGTGTAAACCTTCTTCCAACCTCCCAAATACAAAGCCCTTATCAATAGAAACATGGACTGCAGTCATGAGAGAATAGTAAAGCATCTAAAACCTCAACATGCTGGATGCACCAGACATGTGTCTGCACCATTCATGGTCCTGTGAATGACCGTCTGTTGTAGGTCCGCTCCTGATCTCCTTGGCTCTGGGAAGACTGTACAGTGTTCTCTGGTTTGTGCTGCAGCCCCATATGCGCTCAGCTCAAACTGTCAGTACTTTGACATCCCACAGACCTTGAGCTCTAAGGTCTCTAACCTTTGTGTACACTGTCCAAAAGGTGTTCTTGCCTACAGACTCTCAATTTTGTGGCTGAGTTTTCTCTAAGAGCGTAAAAGTCAGTGACAGTCCACAGTTAGAAATGTGCCACAAGTAATGAGAGAATGACAGAGCATGCAGGGGAAAGAGTCTGTTAGTCTCTACGAGAAGTGTCAGGATAGTCAGGCCCTTAACCTTTTGGGGTGATGAAGGTAAGGGCATATCTCAGGCACAGGTGAGAATGGGATGAAACTGCAATGGGAACAGGTAGAAATGACATATAAAAAATCCCATACACAGGCATTATGAATATGGAGCTTGAGTAAGTGCTGGTTAGACCTTCCTTACAGATCCTTGTTGAAGTACTGAGTCTTGCCAAATGCACTGAACAGCCCACACCCAGGGTCCTCTCCACAGCCAATAGGAACACTATGAGCTCAGGAGCCAATAGGCACACTCCCTGCTCCATGGCCAATAGGAGGTCAGTGAATGTTGCATGTCAGAGGCACAAAGGCACAGAGGCTGAGTGAAGATTCGGAGCATCAGGGAGCCTTACCGACTGGTGTCCCGCACTGCGAGTGGAATGATGGGTAGGAGCGATGGAGCCGGGGATGGACGGACCACCCTCGCCATGACAACAGCGTGGTCAGGGTTAGGCCCACTATGATTCGGGACACAGCACATGTCAACAGGATGGCAGGGACGCAGTGTCACTTACTCTCATGCACAGACACACAGACACACACACAAGCACACATACACATGCGCTAACATGCACACACATACACACGTATGCAGGCATATATAGAAGCATACACACACACAAGCACAAAGACACACATACACATACATACACATGAACACATACAAACACACACAGACAGACACAGAGACACGCACACACACTCACACACGTCTCACACACACTGCCTCACGCTTACGGAATGGGTGGGAGAAGGCAGGCCATGTGTGGAGATAAGATGAAAGCGTATGGAACGGGGATGTTGTGTGCATACTGCTGCAGACAGCCTGTTCCAATAACCCACCAGGAGCTGGACGGAATCCAATTCCACTGATGCTGGCCGAGGTGTGGGCCATATTGTGAAAAATATTACTCATGTCACAAATCAATAGTGAAGATGCCAAACATTGGTGTGCGTATGCGCACATAGCAACAATATAGCCTGTAGATATGGCAATATCTTTATCTTATCATAATTAAAAATAGCTGATTTTTAATTATGATGCTAATTAGATAATGATAAGCTACAATTCTTAAGTAGTTCTGCTCTGCGATCACCAAACTGCAGCTCCGATGGCGTTCCTGTGTCTGACACAGACAAGAACCTAGAAGTTTAGCTAGGGAGAAATCTGTGGACATACAGCTTGAGGAGCAAGTATCTTTAACAGCAATTAGAACAGACAAATCGCTTTCGCTATACATTGCGCCTAGTTGACCTGCTGCACTTTTGCCATTCTGGATTTCAAGCAGAGCTGAAATGGTTAATCTTGTCTGAGGAGAATTGAAACTATGTACTCAGACCGAGTCCCCCCCACAGTACAGTACGGTGTGTACTTCAGACAAAGCCGCTCGATAGCAGAGAGAGAGAGAGAGAGAGAGAGTGGCCTGTCCAGTTAATTTATTGATCAATGGGGCCTGCCACGGGCGCTGCCTGTGTGGGCTGTCCAGTGGGAGGCGCGAGGCACAACAGAGACGGACATATTAATGGTCCAAGTCATGCTGTGTATCTTTGCGAGCTGGAAATTGTTTTGGAGCCGAAACGTCCCCACCCCCCTGCTCCCGGCCCTCTCCTCTGCCCCGTTCTGCACTCGCTGCTCTGTCCTCCGCGGCCTCTCTGGCCTCGTGGGCATAAGTCCGGAGGGCTTTGCGGAGCTGTTTATTTCAAGCATTAGATTACATTACATTATTGCCATTTAGCAGACGCTCTTATCCAGAGCGATTTACATGGGTTACAGTTTCATACATTATCCATTTATACAGCTGGATATTTACTAAGGCAATTGCGGGTTAAGCGCTTTGCCCAAGGGTACAGCAGCACTGCCCCCGGAGGGGAACTGTACTGGCAACCTTTTTGGTTACGATTCTTGCTCCTTTACCACTATGTTACACTGCCGCACACGCTTTTCACAAGCAGGGAAAAGGATCCGGCCAAATCCGGTTAATCTAGCATCTGATTTAATCCGAGCTGCAGGTGCAACAGAACCCTGTCACCTCCGTGGGGTGCGGGCACTCTGCAGCCGAAATGACCCGCCGTTACCTTGGCGGCGATGGCGGCGGCAGTGATGTGGGAGGAGGCGCTGTCCTCGGTGGACGCCACGCCGCTGTCCTTCTTCTCCTCGTCCTCCTCCTCGCACTGGACGCCCTTGTCCTCGGTCTGCTTGTGCGGGCTGTTGGCAGGGGGCGGGGACAGCGGCGGCGGGGGCGAGGGCAGGTCCTCCAGCTCGTCGTGCACCTCCTTCACCTTGACGACGGCGTCCCGCAGCAGGTCGATGGCGTGGGGCAACGCCGGCAGGATGAACTGAAAACACTCCTGCGGCAGGATGACGGACAGACAGTCAGATGGGACGAGGCCAGTGAGAACAGGCAATCTGTGAGCATTAGTGAAAATGGGAAATACCCACAGGTATTTACTGTTGTAGCAGCACTAGCTCTGCTGTATGGCTAAAGCCTTTAGAGAAGCACAGCCAAACAGGGTATGCCACTCTAAACTGTTTTTTAGCAATGGCTTCTATATGTGCGTCCATGACGACAGCCATCCAGTGCCACCCTGTCAGGCGGCCTGCAT
>NC_050599.1:22650241-22672741 GCF_013368585.1 Megalops cyprinoides | reverse complement strand
TAGCCCACCTGGAAATTAAGCCAACAGCCTTCAGCTTATAAACACTGCTCTTTAACCACCACACCACGCAATGGCATGAGGAGGCCTATGTCCTGGCAGTGGCGAGTACCCACTGTTGGCACAGTGAGTGGCTGCTGGGTAATTACCTTTGCAAATTATTCATTTGACACATTACTGCTTTGCACTCACACGTCAATTCTAGGCACAAATTTGTGATCTCATCGCTGTGTTTAGCACTTAGGCTTGTTCACGTGCGGTCAGCGGTGTCCTGTTCGTGCAACTTTCCAAGCTACTCCATTAAATGCACTGTATCACTCTGGATAAGAGCATCTTCCAAACAGCAATAATTTAATGGGCGTGCATGTAGGTCATGGGCAACTTCTGAAGGTGATAAAAGTGAACCCTCCCGTCTGAGGACACACTTTATTTTACCGTCAACCTCAAGCCCGAGCAGCTTCAACACGGCTTGCTCTGCCACCAGGAACCGAGCAGCGCCGCACCTGAAATTTTATAGCACACATTCCAACATTCCCCCTGTGGCGAGTCTGGGTTTTGTTTGTGGCACCTTGTCACTGTGATTGTAACAAATGTTGAAATGCTTATGAAACACTGGCTGCCAGTACAGGACCCTGGGAGAAATCTCCTTGTGCACAAACATTCTGAATCTGAGAGTTTTTTATGCATCGATTTCTGAAATTCTAAACACCTTATAAAGAAATGCTGCTTTTTTTTAACAGGAAAGCTCTTGTTTCTAATGATATTTTTTTCTGTTTTGTAATTACAGGCATGGTGTCTCCTGGACTGCAATATTTCTTACAAATAGAAATATTTTTTAAATAAAAACGATGTCCTTCAGCACTGAGAAGTAATATCACTTTGTGTATACAAGGGTTGGCTATTCATTTTGAGCTATGCACATGCTAATTGCAGGTCAGGTTGAAAACAAAAAAAAAAAAATCTGCAAGGAAGTGTGGTTATCCTTCACCCAGAACTTTTGAGTCTTGAGCCCGTAAGTAATTTCAGAGTGATTTATTTGAATTTGATAATGGCGTTATGCATTTTTGGTACATTGTTTACTCTTTGTTAATACTACTACTACTATTACTATTACTACTAATATTACTACTACTAATAATAATAATAACAATAATAATAATTTATGATGATTGTGATGATTATGGTGACGATGATGACTTCTTCTTATTATTATTTATTTATTTTTTACAGGGGACATTATACTTATGTATATGGGCACGTACTTGCGTGTTCATTTTCATTTCAAAACAAAAATGAAAAGTATCAGGAAATATGCAAAAATTTGTTCTGTTCCTTGAACATATAAATACAGCTGATTCGTTTTACTGGTAACAGCATGTGTCAATGTGTCATAGCAATGGAAGGCTAGCAAACATTTCCTTCTAACTTAGCGATGAATATATGATATATGAATGAGCAGCAAGGCCAATTAAAAAGTGAGCTGAAGTATTTGGCTCATGCTCTGTTGGTTTTACACCAGACTATATTTCCACATTTTATAGCAATTATGAGTTATTAAACATTGCAGAATGTTCCAGAAATTGGTCGGAAGCGGTTTTCATCTGTGGACATGGGGCTCAAGCGGTTAATGTACGTTTTGGGAACCTCCGCCTTCGACAGTAATATCAATATCCAATAAACAGCGGTAATGGGACAGCAGGTATTCATGTGCAGAATTTCAGGGAGATTGAATTCTAAGCACATTAAGCTTTGTTAGGCTTTTTCCCATTATGTGTAATAGGGATCAAACAGCTTAATGGTATTTTCGGGTACGTCCCCTCTGACAGTACAATCAATATTTGCAATACGGCATTAGCAAAGGAAGATGAGCTAATGTGCAACATTTCAGGTAGATAGCTTCAAGTCACATTTAGCTTCGTTAAGCTTTCTCCCCGTTATTACAATACTGAATAATAAACAATGGCGTTCCCCTCTGACAATATACTCAATATCTGAGATACAGCAGTAGATGGGATAGCGGTAGACACAGCAGAACGTCGCTAAGCTTTTCTCATGTTTTATGTTCTCATACTTTATCGATCAGACTTTTTTTCCCCACTTTTACTGAAGTCATTTTCCTAAAGGGCAGTTTTACCTCAGCAAAATTACATTTGATTCAGTGTAACAGCACTTATTTATCACTCATACAGTTCATACTTATAGTTCGCATAGTTGCATCTTATACGCACAGCCCACTGCTTTTAAGACAGTCATTACTCTGCATACAGTGTGTTCACTGGTTTCTTTTAACCCTTACATCAATTACAGTACTCAGTCCAATAAGGTTAAAGAATTTAACGATTAACATTGTTTCACAATAATCTGAAAGTGAGTTCCAGACCTCAAGGAGCCCCCATAATTTCACAAGAAAAAAAAAAAAACATTCAATCAGAGAACCGGTAAGTTAGAAATGCTACACATGTACCTTAGCGCCCTCTTGTGGCACATTTACTTAGTAAACCCAAAAAAAGAAAGAAACCTCTGATGGTGCAGTACTGCTCAGACACTTCTTATGTAATCTTTTTTTTCTTTTTTTTTTTGCAAGCTCCTTACTATTTTAGGAAACCACTGCAGTGTTGCCCCTTTCTCAACAACTGCAAATTATAGTAACATTAGACCAAAGCACGGAACTAAAAACATGAATTACCTTAAACAAACAGCATAATAAGGTGCCACATGTACTCAGTGATTGAATGTGAAGGATTTGTGTGAATCGTATTTGTTCAATTACAAATGCAGAATAAATCTGACTGATTTGTGGAAGTTTCATATATCAGGGTTCATGTATATTTGCCAATACATATGACACTACAGTCAGGAAGTGTTTGAGTATAGTGAAAAAGGAAAAAGAGTGTATAGTCTCTGAGCGTGGAAACGTAGTTGGATTTTTGAGAGCACAGTTTGGGAGTGCCGGCGTGCATTCGGAAGATGTTACATACAGGAAGTAAAGGCAGTTCTGCCGGCTGAGAGACTGCTAGTGAATGATGCTCCAAACCACCCCAGAAAGCACATGGAAGATTGAACAACTGATTTTGTGCTCTGCTTCACGGTTTCTCGGGAAACCACCTCTGTTTGCATGGTTACGGTATTCTGGGATGCGTTTGTGTGGCTGTTTTCGGTGTTCTTGGCGCTCTTTACTGGCCTTACACTCAGGCTCATAGTGTGAATGGCCTAGAGTAGAGTGAGCACTTAAATAAAAATTTCTCATCTTCAGAAGGGAGAGCTCAGATGGCTCAATTACCCAAGCCAGGGACTCAGGGGATTAATAATTTGGTATGAATCTGAGCCACTCAATCCCGTAGAGCCCATCAAAATAGATACACAGCATGTATGAGTAAAAATCAAAGGAGGGATAGCCAACAAAAAAAAAACAAGACATCTTCCTATGTGCTGCATATTTCCCCTGTCAGAATCACGACATTTTAACGAGGACAGAGTTCCTAACCTAGAAAAAGAAATTTTCTCATTTCCAGGGCCAGCGAAAATGTGCTGATCTGTGGGGATCTCAACGCCGGGATCGGAACAGAGCCAGACTTTCACCAGCATAACATAAAACAGCCACATCATCAGCCAGCAGGCCCTTAACCACCCTTCTTGATCCTGAAGAAAAAAGCATATGACAACATCTGCAGCTCTGTCGAAGCCTTGGTCTGTGTGCTGTCGGAGGGGGGGTTATAAGGGAATGCTTTAGGTTGTTATGCCTACTGTTCGGCTCCTGGCACTAGCACTGTAGATCTCGACCCATTCCCTACCACACCATTCACTCTCAAACCACCACCGCTTCCGTCTGATGGGGAGCTATATACTGGATCTATATACTGTCAGAGGGGGGTTACAAGGTGATGCTTTAGGTAGTTACACCTACCTCTCGGCTCTTGGACTCATATTGTAGATCTCGACCCATTCTCTATCACACCATTCACTGTCAAACCACCAATGCTTCTGTCTGACAGGGAACTATATACTGGATCTATATATGCTGTCAGAGGAGGGTTACAAGGGGACGCTTTAGGTTGTTACACCCACCTCTCGGCTCTTGGTACTCATATTGTCAATGTCGACCCACTCCCTATCAGACCATTCACTGTCAAACCACCAATGCTTCTGTCTGACAGGGAACTATATACTGGATCTATATATGCTGTCAGAGGAGGGTTACAAGGGGACGCTTTAGGTTGTTACACCCACCTCTCGGCTCTTGGTACTCATATTGTCAATGTCGACCCACTCCCTATCAGACCATTCACTGTCAAACCACCATTACTTCTATCTGATTAAGGCCAAATTACTTTGTTCCTAAAATTGCAGACAGTAAAATTCAAAGCCATCACACACAGCCCAGTAAGCTGTATAACCCAAATAAATCCTATAGCTGGACACAAAAAAGCTAGGAACAAAAGCAAAAAACCCAGACACCATTACACACCTGCACGGTCATAATTAATTTAAAGGTTCGATCTATAATTTAAAGACATAACAACCTAAAAACGTAAGAGACGAAATAAGAAAGGCTTCAGACCGACGGCAAGATAAAAGGAAAAAGTGTATCTGTTGACATAAAATCAAAAATGCAGAGAACCAGAAAGCCAAAATTTAGGCTTTCTGTTCACATGATTAAGCGTGAGACCCCAACGCCGCAAACACACAGTCAAAACCAAAAAGGAGCAGTGCACTTGAAAGCAGCTAATGTGCATTTCGCATTTAACATCTTGTCCATTTTGCAGGTGCTCTTATCTGAAGTGAATTACAAGGCAAGTGCTTTCCATAAAGTTGTGGGAAAAGCAGAAAACACAAAGGACCATATCCCAACATGTATCTGTCCCTCACTCAGTGCTGGGATAACTAGTACCTCAGTAAACACATTCATGCTACGATTAATATATGTCTCTATATTCATATGTGTGGTACAGCAATACAACGTACCTTACTATAATACAAAGGCTATGCAAATAAGGTAAAATGAGCTGTGATTGGATAGAGGGGCCGAGATGCAGTCTAAAGAGGTGGGTCTCTAGTCTACAATGGAGGATGGCCAATGACTACTGTGAGAAGCTTGTTCCACGACATCAATGCCAGAGCATATGGAGTATGTGAAAAGGATGTGCACATACGTGTGGAGGGGATGGTGAGCAGCAGCTGGACATCCCCCCCTTCATATCTAAAAATAATTGAGTATTCCACTATCTGAAATTACTGGCAAAAACATTTTTGTTTGGAAGGTATGGCAGGCAGGTTCATTTTTATGTCATAATTAAGTCATATTTATGAAAAACTTAAAAAAGTGGAACCAGCTGTGAAGGGTAACTAAAATTCATTAGCCCATGGACCCTATGGCTTTTTATATGAAATGCTACAACACATTAATGAACAATTTCAGCAGGCCAAACTGAGGTTAAGGTACAGGCCACCTTCCTGACATCTAGAACTAAGGATTAACAAAGGATTTTTAAAACTGGGGATAAATTCGACGCTTTACAGTTACAAAAGCATCTGGGACAGCAGTAATCCGCAGAACATACGCGGTAGTATTAAACACAAGACTTGTACGTGATTAATGTGCACAGCTTTCTTGAGTAACATCAGACCGACTTTTCACTAAACCACCATATAGCATATCGTATAGTACTCACACCCTATATGCCTAAACACAATATAAAAGGTTTTTCAACTTTCAAAATGCATTTGATTAAAACAGTAGAGTCTTTTTTTAACAAGCTGGTACAAAGTAATGAATGGTGTAGGCCCTAATTACAGCACTGTATAGAGATAGCAAATGCATTGATGGATCAAAACTGGCCACAAACCAAATTCTTCACTTGGGAGTGAGACAGGGCTGCATCTGCTCAAATGTATCTGCCACACCACTGGAACAATCTGCAACCTCTGGCCCCACTCTACATGACACACATATTAAATTCCTGTTCTCAGTGGAAGACCTGGTCCTGCTGTCACCCCAAAAGGGACAGGCAGGCGGGGGGTCTGGACTTCACAAAATGGGATGAACACCCAATACAAACCTTGAAGAATCATAACCATGCAGACAAAAGAGTGCAGGCCAATACTCTTTCTTAAACAGTTTTAAAAATGCCAATTATGTCAAAATACCTAAAAACGAACAGTCACTGGCACTCAATTCATCTCAAACCCCTGAAATGACAAGCAGTGAACCCAGAGAAGAGCCCCCTAAGACATGAGGTCCCGAGCCTCACTAAGTTAACAAACACTGACACCAGTCAGCCTCGGGACCGCACCCAGCAAACACAAACAATTAGAGTCCACCAAAGTATAACACAACATAAAATCACATTACCAACAGCAGCATGTGCGATGCAAAGGCATCAGGCTCTAAAGACAAGTACAGAATGGCTCTCTCTGTCTGTCTGTTTCTTTTTGTATCTATCATTATTTCTATCTATCTGACAGATAGAGAAAGAGATCTAAATACAGACACAAATAGCACATCCTGGCCATTAGGACTGGCTGACATGGTTATACTTTCTGGCCAAAGGAGGAGAGGATGTGTCCACGCTACAATCAGCAAGATATCAAGACCGAGAAACATATTTTTAAGATAACATACGTCTGCACAAATGTCCAAATCCTGTGAGACAAATAGAAGTGATCGGTCCTTCTAGTTAAGGACAGGACATTATGCAGCACCTCAACTGAGTGAGTGAGGGAATCAGAGCGATTAAAGATAGTCAAAACCCACTGGATAGCTCCTGTCTGTTGTGAGAACCAACAGAAAAAACTCCATGCTCTGAAATCAGGGAAAGCTTCCTTGACAGCATCAGGAATGAGATGCTACAAAATAGTACCCATGAGCTTCACAAAGGTATGCCTACATCATGTGACATGGTACTGACCACTTGCTCCTCCTAACACATGAAACCACAGGCTTATATATTCAACCTATGAAAGTAAAGGACCCCAGTAATATCACCAGCAGTAACTTAGAAAAGGTGTACTGTAGTATCATTAACACAATATTATTCGTCATCCTTAACAAATACAATGACTCAAGTGAAAGGCAAACTGGTTTCCAAATGATTAAAAATAGGAAGAATCTTCCAATTCCAGTTAGTTTAAAAAGCACTGAATTCTGCTTCATTACGGGTTATGCTATAAACTTCACGAAGGTGGTATAGGGGATAATGTGCTTGATTTAATTAATTGTATGTGCATAGAGAACAAAAGATAAGTGAGCATGATATGACACAGGGTTATGGTTTGATACAAGGCAGTCTTAGCTCTTCAGTATTGACACCAATGAGTAAATGGAGCAGTTCACAGTACACGTGATACAATCCTGTCCTGACTGTATACTGATGTCAGGAAAACAGGTACCATATTAATCTAGGCTTTCCACTGCCCTAATCACACCCTAAATTACACCTACATACCAAAACAGAAGGCATGAACCCCGATTGTTTATAAGGCTCTGACACAGGACCACACACTATCTTAGTATCTCCTCACTGTCAGAGATACAAAGCAGAGACTGATCCTGACCATGTACATATTCAATGACCACACAGAAATTCAATAGAAAAAGCCTCATCCACCAAAGGAGGAAAGGCCATGTCGTTCTCGTGAAATAGATGAGGCCAATGCAGGGATCCATATTTCCCTACATTGTGAGAAATACCCCAAATCAAAAGGAAACACTTAAATGCATAAGAAACATCAGCTCCAAAATTCAAAGAAATGAAAAAACTGTTCTTTGTCCTAAGGGGAGGGAGAGATATTCCCACTGGTTGCCTTATATGGAGTAGCTGGCTATCACCTGAAGGACACTGAGTGGGCACTGATGCCACATATCCTAATGTAATGAATCAATATTATTACATTATTAACAATATTACCATCATAGTCATAATTGAATTTTGTTGTTACATTTCTGATTTATCACTGTATTAGTTGCCATTCTGTACACAGGTCCTTGTTTTTGCAGCTGTTGTGATATGCAGTATAACGTAATAATAATGGATATGATATGAGTATAATGCAATGACAGTCCAAGTTGCAGTGGATAATAAGAAAGAGAGACAGACCTTAAAGGAACAGAGAGGATAGAGGAAATGTACTAAATAAATTTAGAATGAAAAAAAATAATTAAAAAGTATGAAAACCAATGGTGAACAAATTGTTCCCCTTGTAATCATATTTCTGCCAGTTCACCCCCCACCAGGTCATCTACCTCATAACCTTCGCAAAGCATGCCACTTTTTTGCCCATTTGCCACACCACGCAAAAAGGCTGTCATTCAGGTTACAGAAGGTGAGCTATAGTTTCTGCAATAAATTAGTATTGTTCTCATCACAGCTACACAATATTGTATTCCAAGCAATTCTAGCTCTGCCTCATCTTTGTAAGTCTTACCAATAGCAATTTTAACATAGCAGCCCAATCATCAAAATATCAAGCGGTGACAGCAATCCCTGTCAATCATTGAAACGAAAGAGTGACTGGTGTCCGCCATGTCAAAACAATTAACCACGTGTTCTACAAAATGACCCGTAATTGTGTAAGCGGAAAGAGACGAGCCAGTTCTTCCCCGCTTCCCCATTCAAATTATGTAAGACCTATCAAATGACAGATCATGGTGATTCAGGTTTTAACAGAAAGAGAGAACATGCTGTCTGGTAGGGGAAGATGCTGGGATTAGAGACGGATTTAAAAAAACAAAAACAATGGCGACTCCAGCACAAAACGACAAGCACGGAGGATCCAAAACAATCAACTGTCGCCGAATCGCTGAAGATCCGAAGCTGCCAGGCTCTCCTTCTCCAAGAGGGCACATGCGAGATCCAGTGCCACCTCGGAGGGCTTAAAGAAACGCTAAATAAATGTTTCTTTCCATCTCATGACAATAAAGCCAGCCGAATCGAACTGGAGGAGTGAGAGAGCACGCAAGACCGTACAGTGACAGAAAGAGAGAGATAGAGAGAGGGAGAGAGGAGGAGAGAGAGAGACGCCTGGTGGCTGATTATCCCTGCCCCTTGCCTAAAGCTGCACCCCAGCTGTGCAGATCTGCGCAGTTCTGGGACAGCTCCAGTAATGAGCTCCATCTGCTCCTATAATTCAATTAATAATGCATTGCATTTGTATAGAGTGTTCATCAGATCTCTAAGTGCTTAGCTGAGAGAGAGCCTCACCCCGACCACCACTGATACGTGGCACTAACCAAGGTGTCGCGTGACAGCCGCTATACAGCCAAATGTTAACTAAACATTAATGAGGTTGGGGGAATTTAATACGCTGTCCAACAATGGCAGTTAGGCCCTGGATTGGGCCTCCGCAGATTTTCCTCAAAAGCAAAAAACTACACACAGAGCTACTTCAAAAACAAAAAGCTACGCTCACAGAACCATCTGAAATACACTGAGCCACTGTATCCCTTCAAAAACCCGAGATTCCTGCTTTATTTACAGGCATAGATGACAGCACAGTCCCTCTCTGTTGAAAATCCTCACACAATCAACCTGATGGCCACGGAAAAAAAGTTCCTTGTTTTCCTTCCTTCATTAAAATCCAAACGCCTCCCAGACACTGCTTAGTGCTACACTTGCTGGCCATGAGTGTTTCAGAATGAGGCAGGTGTAAACACGGCAACACTCCCCAATGTCACATAGAGTAGGGATGCTTCCCAGTAGAATTTTTAAATGGCTTGAGCCATTCTTGTCCAGCTGAAAAAATTGGACTCTTTCCCCCCCCCCATACTCTAAATTACCCTTGAGGAGATTTGTACTCCACCTAATGTCTAATGTAGATTATTTTTAAATTAACCTGTCTGAAATGGGTGTGTTCAACTGCAAAATAATTCTTAAACAATTCAAATTTTTATTATATTTTTATAATAGGGCAATATTTACCAGTGTAATTAGAGTGAAGCAGGCAGAACCATAGCGCAGCAGAGCATGCCACAGGATTACGAGTGAAGTACCACACAGAAGGGAACAGGACACCGGAGCACATCACAGAGGAGGATATGGGACACAGCAGAGTACAGCACAGTGCAGAGGGGTATGGGACACAACAGGGTATAGTGCATTACAGTACAGCGCAGTACAGAGGGGTATTGGACACAAGAGAATATAGTACAGTACAGTACAGCGCAGTACAGAGGGGTATGGGACACAACAGGGTATAGTGCATAACAGTACAGCGCAGTACAGAGGGGTATGGGACACAACAGGGTATAGTGCATAACAGTACAGCGCAGTACAGAGGGGTATGGGACACAACAGGGTATAGTGCATTACAGTACAGTGCAGTACAGAGGGGTATGGGACACAAGAGAGTATAGTACAGTACAGTATAGTACAGATGAGTATGGAACATACTAAAGTACAGTACAGTACAGAGGGGTATAGAACATGCTAGAGTACAGTACGGCACAGAGGAGTATAGAACATACTGAAATACAGCACAGTAGGGTACACAAGGGTGTAGAGCACACGCGGTCAGACGGAGTCCCAGGACACCACAGCAGAGCGCAGCACGGCAGATGAGGTCTGATTGCCTCATTCTCTCACCGCGGCCGGAGCAAAATGAGCGTGTCATTGATGTGATTTATACAGCGCTATTTTTATCACCGGCAATTTGTAAAATTGACAAAGGGAGTTACAACCGAAATCACTTGAGGAGGACAGAGAGGCGCGGGATTCGCTGGGGAACGTTCTCTATCCCATCCCACCGATCACGGTGGGAGGGGTGAGCGAGGGGGGTGTCCTGTTCATATGAGGACAGAGGAGAGAAAGTGTGCCAATCCTATCGCCTGAAGTCTCTCTCTGACCCCGTTTCTCACGCCCTGTCAGTGACAACGCCCTCACGCTTGCAACCCACCATCTCCTCAACAGGTGGATTTGCGATGAACCTGGAACAGGTCTATCCCATAACAACACGCGCGGTCAAAGTGACAAAACGAAACGCCACCCAACTCACCGCTTCAATGGGAGCCGCGAGGCCGTGCCACCTTCGGGCCCCCCGGTGGAGCAGCCCCGGGGCCCGTCAGTCACGCTGACGAAAACGAGGGCCGGGCCTGAGAGACGGCCCGGGCTGACGGCGCCGTTAATTGCGGCGGTGTCGAATTAATAACGATTACACGGACTGGCGGTTAACACTTGAGCAGTCCGGACATGAGCGGTGTCACTGCGCAATCGATCACAGGCCTTCATCAGAGCAGGGCGCCGTGCGTGTGAAATATCAAGCATGGCGTGAGCGTAATTGGACTGAAATTAATCAATTATTCAAATGACGCGCAGGACGTTTGTGACTGACCCCTGCATCCCGTGGGGGTCAGTGCAGGCTGGAGGATGGGGGAGAGTGTGTGTGTGTGTGTGTGTGTGTGTGTGTGTGTGTGTGTGTGCGTGTGTGTGAGAGAGAGAAAGAGGGAGAGAGAGGTCTGTGTGTATGTATGGTATTATTCTTAATGATGTCTGTGTTTGTATGTGTGTGTGTGTGTGTGTGTGTGTGTGTGTGTGTGTGTGTGTGCAGAACGGTGTGGGCTGTATGGGGGTGCGGGGTACTCATTGCAGGACGGTGTGGGTTGTATGGGGGTGCGGGGTACTCATTGCAGGACGGTGTGGGTTGTATGGGGGTGCGGGGTACTCATTGCAGGATGGTGTGCGTTGTATGGGGGTGCGGGGTACTCATTGCAGGACGGTGTGGGTTGTATGGGGGTGTGGGGTACTCATTGCAGGACGGTGTGGGTTGTATGGGGGTGTGGGGTACTCATTGCAGGACGGTGTACGTTGTATGGGGGTGCGGGGTACTCATTGCAGGACGGTGTGGGTTGTATGGGGGTGCGGGGTACTCATTGCAGGACGGTGTGGGTTGTATGAGGGTGTGGGGTACTCATTGCAGGACGGTGTGGGTTGTATGGGGGTGCGGGGTACTCATTGCAGGACGGTGTGGGCTGTATGGGGGTGCAGGGTACTCATTGCAGGACGGTGTGGGCTGTATGGGGGTGCGGTGAGGGGGGTACTCACAGGGAGGGGTCGTGTACGAGGTCTTTCAGATTGATCCCACTGCGGTCTTCAGCGAGATTCCTGAAGCAGCTGTCACTCACTGCAGAGAGAGAGAAAGAGATGGAGGGAGAGAGGGGAGAAGGATGGAGGGGGAGAGAGAGATTGAGGAATACAGAAAAAGAGAGAGTGTCTCAGGAAAATGTCCTTTAAAGACTCTAAACCTAAATATGCAACATTTTCACAATAACAGTCCAGCTTTTTTGTCCACGGTGAATTAATGGAACAACAATTTCAATGCTGCAATACGCCCTACATGCAGTCACCCTATGCCTGCTTAGACTTACTTTCTCCTCATAACTGAGAGTCATCCCAAGCCTGTCCTCATGTACAATAAGCAGGCCTGCAGCAGCCTAGCAGCTAAATGAAACCATTCCGGAACATGGGCTGAACCAGACAGAACCAGACAAGAGTGGAACAAACTCTGTATTGCCTGTCCCCTGTCCCCTCGACTCGCTGCCCCCTCCCAGCCCACCTCTACCACTCACCCCAGACGGCCTCTTCCTGAGCCTCCATTCAGCAAGACCGTCATACTACATTTGACAGTATTCTCCTTAAAAAGCTGACCCTGACCACTGTCCCTGGATCAGTTTTCCCTCAGCCTAATCCTTACCCCAGCTCTCATGTGAAAGGAGCTGCTTCTGATCCAGGGTCAGTGCTCAGATTCAGATGAGCTTTGGGGTTTGGCAGAAGTTGCCCAGAAGTGCTGGTGTAGGGTAACATTACCCCACCACAATTCTAACCTTTACCAATATAAACTAAATCGCAAACAGTGGTGCTGATAGATCCCTCCCATAAACATTGCATCAGCTTCAGCTCTGTTCATACAAGTGCTGGGATAAGGGTTAGACTCGAGGTGAGCTGATCCTTGGCCAGTTGTTCATCAGAGAGGGAGAACAGTGGCAAGGAGGGGTGGGACCGGTACGGATCTGCGACTGAGGCCTACCGCTCCCAGCCTCTCAGCTCCTCATCGTTTCACACAGCACAGCGACGTGGGAGAGGAGCTTCAGACAGCCAGGCGGTGGAGAAGAGGGAGGGGGAGAAGGACGGCTTTGGTAAATTCGAGAGGAGGAGGAGGAGGAGGACGGGGCGCAGCAAAGCTGAGAGAGTAATTCAGGGCCCGTCCAGGAAGGTGTGGCCCGGTGTGGGAGGAACCCAGAAAGCGGGCCTCCATTCACCGGATCTGTTCGCTTGCTCCATGACGCAGCAGCGCTGGGAGCGCAGTCTCATCAGATAAATTACAGCTTTGCGAAATTCCATTCCATTATGTTTCTAAGCTTCAAGCAGGATTCAGCCAGAATATTTCTGCCTTTTAATGATTCTATTTATATGTTTGAGAGATACAAACCTTATGCCTCAGATACTGAAATGGCCCCGCTACAGATCCAGTTATGATCAGAATCAGAGCTCAGGTACATCAGGTACAGATCCAGTTATGATCAGAATCAGAGCTCAGATACATCGGCTACAGATCCAGTCATCATCAGAATCAGAGCTCAGGTACAGAGGCTCCAGACCCAGTTATGATCAGAGCTCAGTTAGCAGACCACAGTATGACTTTCTAAATCCATATTTCTTACTGACTGCCATTGACACTAGTGCTGGTTAAAACCAAGAAGAAAAAGAAATTAATCAGAATTCAAATCCATGAAATATGTCTCATTGTTAGAGACACTGAGGATATGTAAAACCACAAGCAGGGATGATTTTTCCTGCAAATCCAAATTAAGTCAGGTGTTCATACAAACATGAAAACTCTAGATCAGCATTCTCCCTGCTCCAACACAGCTGATTCAAATGATCAACTCGTTATGAACTCCTGAAGCTGCTTAATAACAAACTGATCATTTAAATCAGCTGTGTTGGAGCAGTGAGAGATCTAAAACATGCAGGACAAGGGGTCCTCCGGGATAGGTTTGGGAAACGCTGCTCTAGATCAAGTTGACAGCATGTGACACGTTAAAGTTTTACTAAAAGGAGGGAACTGGGGTATTGTTCTGAAAGGGCCCCCAACTGCTCAACTTCTGGCTTATTCATACATTAAAATGTGAAGAGCACCTCATTAAAAGATAACGTCGATCACGTAGGTGGGCTTGACAGGATACATAGATTCATCTGTAATGAATAGTGAATGCTAATTTCACTAAAGTCCGCCAGACCAATGAAAAAAATCCCCATACTTAATGAAAACGCGGTCGATTTGAAATCCTGATTTAAGCTCCTAATTCCACCATTTGTGCTTGTTCAGTAATGTTAAGTCTCTCATTAATCCTTATTTCACAAAGCGCAACTCATGAGACATACACTATATGGACAAAAGTATGTGGACGCCTGACCATTACATTGTAATGACATTGTATTCAAATACATATACTTTAATATGGAGTTGGTCCCCATTTTGCAGCTATAACAGCTTCCACTCTTCTTGGAAGGCTTTCCACAAGAGTTTGGAGTGTTTCTGTGGGAATTTGTGCCCATTCATTCTGTAGAGTATTTATGAGGTCAGGCACTGATGTTGGACGAGAAGGCCTGGCTCGCAATCTCCATTCCAGTTCATCCCAAAGGTGCTCAATGGGGTTGATGTCAGGGCTCTGTGCGGGCCAGTCAAGTTCTTCCACACCCAACTCATCAAACCATGTCTTTATAGTCCTTGTTTTGTGCACTGGGGCACAGTCATGTTGGAATAGGAAAGGGCCTCCCCACAAAGTTGGAAGCACAGCATTGTCCAAAATGTCTTGGTATTGGTAAGATTTCCCTTCACTGGAGACAAGGGGCCTAGCCCAAACCCTGAAAAACAGGTGTGGCCAAATACTTTTGTCCATATAGTGTATCATAACACTGCTCTACAGTCTCTACAGTCAAGCACATAAAGAAAAAAGGAATGAGTCTGACAACGGTCAAGCAGACACAATGAAAACAAAGTTGGCAACGTTTTGTGACTGCTTTCTGTGGGAGGGTGCAATGAGGTGTACCCTGAAGAAGAACACAGAGCAACAGTCACAGATATGCAGTCTGCAGTAACATTATTTATTTTAGGCGTTCACGTCGATTCGACCACGCGAGCCCTGGTATTAGTGGTGTTACCAGGAGAAACGCACGGTAAAGGCACCACAGTGAGCACCCAGATCGTGAGTTTGGAAGACTCATAAAGTCTAATTGAGGGGGTGGGGGGTGAGATGGGAGGGGGCTCCACATTTTCGCTGCACGACTTGCGAGATTGAAAATGATTAGCACCTAATCAAATCATATTTCTGAACACCAAAACAGCCAGACATCTGAAATTGAAAGACACTAAAACGCGTGTATGAAAATTGCGTCTGGGAAGGATGATGCAAAAGAAAATGGAAGCCACAAGTTATCCACATTGACTATTTTATCCTGTACATCACGAGGAAATCCCAAACAATTTAGTCCAAGAACTCAATGCTAATACCAACACTGCGCTCTGATACAAATGTTAACCTTTGGAAGAGAAATTATTACTTATTTTTCTAGTGTCCCAGCTTATGTACACTAAAAGTATTATAAACATAAATATAATAAAGTAAATCTTGAGTAGATACATAGGGGTAAAAATGCTATATAGCATTTCCTTACTTAATGAAAGTCAGTTATTTGTACATCATTTGAAAAAATGACCAGTTGAAAAATGTCTTACAGTCGACAGTGTATAAGTTAATACATTTGTTTATATAGAGGTTATAACATTCTAATTGCAATATTATAACCTCTCCATGAATAACGGTAATAAACAACTGCTATTCAAAGTTTTATGAGCACTGTATGATTAAACTGACTGTCTCCTACTAAAACGCCAACTTGCAGACATGCACCTTTTAGTTTCTTCCCTTCTTCCCCATCCAATGAACGTACAGAACATACTTCATTATAGATTCTCTTTTTTCTATTCGGAAGGTTCTGCTTTGCCCTCTTGCCATCCATTTTCAAATACATATTGTTTGCCGAGATGATTGTTTGCTTTCGCTTTCGTTCCGAAAAATGTCGATTGCATCCATAAAAATTCAATTCTCCACCCTTGCCCCCTGCACCTCCCCCTATCCTCTCCCGCTCTTCTCCTGCAATCCCTGCCCAAGAAAAAAAAAAAAACACGCTCGCCACAACATATTAGGGGAGAGTGCGTGCTGAAAGCTCGCTGGCATCTGCCTCGCTGCCACCAGCAGTTGAGAGGTTGATCTCAATTTACCCAGACAGAGGAACGCAGGTCCCCACTTAAATTCTGCCAGGGAGGGAGGTCATAAGCAAACGGCGGTTTACAAACAAGCGGCAGGGCGAGGACGGGCCGTTGGACAAAGCGGCAGGACACGGGCCAGAGGGAGGTGAGAGACGTGAGTGGAGGGACGCCTAGGGGGACAGGCCACTACGAGAGACCCGAGAACGCTAAACGCAATGCTCGCTAACGCACAACATCCAGTGCGTTTTCACAATGCAGCTGACGCTGCTGGCATCAATACGGCTGTACCTAACAGAGCACGTCCTGGAATGCCCTCAGCACACAAAAGGACTGTTCAATGAAACCGATCTTGCTAGCTTGCAGTTGCTAATGCCAATTACCTAATGCCTTGCCTACACAGCTGCTAGCTGTATGGGGCTAGCTGGCCTCAAACAAAATAAGCTGAAACAAAACAGAAAAACACAAACCAATGTAATCTTTATGTCGAAATGCGCCGTGGACGTGTTTGTGAAATGTCAGATTGTTATTGCTCTCAGATATATTGGTTTTGAATTTCGGCAATCCGTCTGAAATGAGATTATGACTCTGCAATTGCACCGCGATGCAGAAGCGCTGCCTGCTATTCAGGCTGGCTAGCTTTGCTATAAATAGAAGCTAAACTGGAGAGCAATCAGTCCTGATCCCCAAAGGGAATGCGATACCCCTGATCCCGCGGGGGATCACGATCCGCCCCGACGCTCGAGGGGAACACGGTGCACCTTGATCCCGAACGGAAACACGATCCGTCCTGCCTCTTCGCCTTCCCCCGCTCACGTGTAGATATGTTCTTTTATTTTGCACTCCAAGAATATGAAATGCCCGCAAATGGCTGCGCGGGAAACAGTTTTAACCGTCCCTCAAAAGAGAGACCCGAAAGAAACGAGGGGAGAGATGGAGAAAGTGCTAGAGCTGATTCGTCTCGAGGAAGCAGCGACCTGAGCTCTGTGAAATACATGAGATTTACATTTGCAGGCCGACTCTGATGGGAGGGATAGGAAACTGCATCCACACGTGGACCGCGCTACGCACTCTATTGAGGGAAATGCGACTTCACTTCAATGCTGTGTTTCCCATACGCAAGTGCCATAAAGCTCCCTCCACCGAGCGATGCCCTTGATCTAAAAATACCACACATACACAGCCATGTGCTCTGGCAGCAAAGCAGACTTCACAAACCTATGGACACTCGCTGTCATAGAAAGCATCCTTTTTTATTACTCTGGTCAACACTTTTTGTCTTCAAATAGAGGACTGTATGACACACACTCACTGACTGAATGCTGACTCAATCTTTATGTTATTCTGGACTGTGACAGAAAGGACTTGAGATAGACTGGCCGCGTCATTCACTCAGTATCACTTAATGTAGTTTTGGTGTATTTTCATGTGTGTGTATGTGTGTGTGTGTGTGTGTGTGTGCGCGCGTTTGTGTGCCTGTGTGAGAAAGAGAGGGAAAAGACTGAGAAGGTGTGTGAAAGAGATGGAGATATTGAGTGTGTGTGTCTGGGTGTGTCTGTGTGTGTCTGTGTGTGTGATAGATAGAGAGACTGGGGTAAAGAGGGAAAAAAGAGGAAGATTGGGAGGGAGCAAGAGAGAGGGAGTTTGGGAAGGAGGGAGAGAGATTGGGACTGAGAGAGATTGGGAGAGAGACAGAGAGAGGGATTGGGAAACAGGGAGAGAGATGTGGAGAACAAGGACTGGAGAGGAGGGAAAATGGCCAAAATCGGCATTGTCATGTTTACATTTACATGTTGGTAAATAGGCTGTATATGGCATGCCATATGCGACAATACTCCACATGAGCTCACGAGCTTGTCAGGTCTGATTAAACAACTGGTAAGTGGGAAAATGAAATGAATTCACTATTTCAATTTTTCAATTTTTGGATGAATAAAACTAATTACTTGTAACCCATTTGAATTTGCTCTGTGCAATGTTATTTTAAAGCATAACAAAAAATGCCTCTGTATTTATGGGTATGAGTGAGAACACTGTACGTTACAGCCTATGCACAGAAGTATTCCAGCGTGACTAAGGGTAGCTCATACTGAAAATCAAGCTAGATGCCTGGTCTACATGCTCAGCAAAGTCTTCCTTTCAGTGAAAGGAACAGGGGGGACAGAGACTCCCCTCAATAAACAGCGGTTTATTGACATTTCACAGAAATGAAAAGTCGCGCAAACATATTTATCTAACTGGAGCAAATCACGCAGACCCAGCCCGCTGCTCGTCTCCTTGTTGCCAGGGGCGGCGAGCCAGTTCGCGCGGTGCTGAGGCGGCCCGGCGCAGACCGGGGAGTCGAAACGTGTCGCATCCTCGTGCCGCGTGGAGCAGCCCCGGCGACGAGGGGGGCGCCCAGCTGAGAGCCGAGGAGCAAAGGGAGCTGCGGCGGCTCCCGCAAATGCCCCCGGGGGAGGGGGGGGGGGGGGCGACGTCACGAGCCAATCCTGTCGCCGCGGATTCCCTCCGCAGCAGATGGGGCGGGTCGCCACGTGCCGCGCAGACGTCTGAATCAGACAGGAGATCCCCCCCGTCTCACCTCCCCCCCGACACCTGTCTGCCTCCACGCCTCTGCAGAACCGCTCCGACCGCGGAACGCCCCGGGCTACGAGTGGGAGGAGGATCGGGGCGCTCCGCGTCTGTTTGTGTTTCGTAGGGGCGAGCCAATAGAAAGATACTCCAGTTTCTCCACCAATAACAGCCAGGCAGCATCTGGTAAAGAACCGGCAACAGTCTCTGTTCTTTGAAGCGTGGTTCAAAATATTACAGAGCGCTGTATGGAAATTGATGGTGGATTTGCTGCTCACATATTACATAGAGGGTGTAGCAGAGACATGAGCTTAATGTTATACTGTACAATTACTGTATGAAAAAAAGGTGTGAAAAAGGTTAAAACATTAAACACATCAAGCAAAAACTTTAATTTCCTTATTATTCACACCAGGGATATTTTTTGCATTCTTTCTAGATAGAACGCTAAAGGTCAAAGCAAATGGCTACACAGGAAAAATGAACTGATATCTAACACTACAGATCAAACCCTGCAAGATGATATTAGAGTTTGACCATTTTTTCCAGGTAGCTAGCTTCTAGTAGGTGACCAAGTCTTGGTTTTTAGCTTACTAGCTAGCAGTTTCTCTGGTTGCTGGTTGTTTTTACATGACAGAGGCAGTGTAGAAAAGAGACTGGAGTCTGAAGTCCTTCTGCACCTCAAGATAATGTCGATGGAATACATTTTTAAAAGGCCCCGTGCCCGCTGCGACCGTAGCGCTGAAGGTGAATGTGACGAACGGAAACAAGGCATACTTTGCTCATTTTGCCACCGCATGAATATGCTCAGCGGAGCTTCAGAGCCAGAGAGTCAAGGACTTGACCACCACGGTATAACAATCAATCACTTTCAGCATGAAAGCAGTCAAACTTCGCTCCTTTTCACACAAAGTGAAAATCGTATGTGCTTTCCTACCCCCAGTGTCCCCGCAGCTTCAAGGTAAATGACTATAAAGCAGATCAAAATGAAATAGATGCTCAATGGATTCTATGTGATGCGGTCCTCTGAGCTGACTGCGCACTTGAACAGCAGGCCTGCACATTTCCAGTGGAAGATAAATCAAATGTAGCTCTGGGAACACTCTTGGAATTCTGCATGACTTTGTATGTTATCTAAAATCATGTATAACAGTGGTATTATGTATGTATAACATATGTATAAAAGCTGTATAACATATACATAGCATTGTATATATGTATAACATGTATCATGTATGTGAATAAACATATGTATAACATTTTAGGTAAACATTTTATGAATTTTATTTTGGATTCTTACTATTGTATTTACAGAGTCTAAGCTATTAAATTACTGACTAAGTTTAGGGGTAACACAGGCGGAGATTTAGCAAGGGCTAAATAAATCCACCATTTTCCAGTATATATCTACCATCAATTAAAAATAGCTCCCTGATCATGTTTCTAATAATGGAAATAGTGGGGACAGTAAAACCAAATCACAGATCAGAAAGTAGATTTTAAAGAACATAGTAAGGGTAACACTGCTGAGTGAAAACAGGACCGTAAACCAATAATGCTTCTCAGTATCTACAGCCTGTGTCCAGTGTGCGGGAAAAGCATTTTTTAAGGGGGAATCCTGTTATTCAAGCATGTGACTCTTTTGATGTTCACGAGAGAGCCAAACACTATCGATTACAATGCAACAATGTCTTTGTTTCAGTAAACTGTCAGCTAAATAAGCAATGCTCTGTGAGCGTCAGTGTGTTCGAATGAGAGCAGTGCGGCAGCTCTGTGTTGCCATGCAGATTAGATTGGGGGTTGCCTGGGCAAAGCGTCATTCCAGACTGTATTTCATAGTTATGTCAACATTCCGTTTGATTTCTATCAATCGATTTTTCTCCAAATGGCCCTCGACATTGCGTGTGAGCCACATAATTCCTGGCTGGCATTCTTGCAAATTAATAATAACTCACATTACGCATAAATTCTAATGAGGAGGTTCCTTGTCTTAAACAGTAAGGAAAAAACAAATCTTTATGTCAATGTATATATACATAAATACATATTCTGAATACATATACGATTCTTTATATAGCATTGTTAGGCTATTTTACACATATTGGCAGCAAATTGCTCCTCTCAGTGACAGTCCGCTTCTCAGCTGCTCTTTAAATGGGACTGACTCTATGGCCCTTTGCCAGCAGCCCATTGGCCAAAAAAAGTCACATGACCTCAAACAGACACATCCACACTATCAGGCAGTGCTGAAAGGAGCTGGCTGTGATGCCAGCGCAAGATTCGGGTCACATTCTGAACAGTGACAAACAAACATATGGGGTAAGGGACCCTGTAAGGGGCACCACCTGTTCCCTAGACTGTGCTGCATATCTGAAAGGGGACTGTGTTTCAGGGGGGATCTGCTCTTTAACCTGACGAAGCTCTCTCCTGTGTTTATTTAAGATGTCCTTCGCTATGTGTTGTTAGCCCCAACGAACCTTATTGCCACAACACAATGGAGCACTCATCTTTCCCTCACCTTGTAGACTGCCATACTGTTCTCCATCTGCTTCATCCACTTAAGGAAGCCTGGCCTGAATCATGTCTCTCTGTCTCTCTCTCTCTCTCTCCAAATTTATATACTGAATCTTGTTGAGAAACTACCCACACTAGGATTTCCCATTCTCCCTCAGAGAGCAACCAGACCCATTGGGGGACTCAGATTAACAGGCAATAATTCCCCGTGGGAAGCGCACTGGTCACGGTATTAGCGGACGCACGCTGATGATGTCACTAGAGGTCCACCTCTTCTGTGTGCGTGTCTCCCGTTGACGTGCGCGCCTCCACGAGCACGCTCTTCAGTAGTGACACACGTCACCAGGGAGGATGAGGCAGGATGTCTCATCTAATGAACAACCAGCGAAAATATGCCCCCCCCCCCTCCCCACCCCACCCAGTATGACACCATTACCTCATTACAGTGCCCTGAGGGGATATTCTGTGCAAAACGTAACACAGGGACCCGAGTCCAACCAGTATCCAAGGAAGAGTAAAGAGACTTGAACAAATATACCGGCGTCTTAATTCTTTGTATGGGTAGATTTTCTAAATAATAGAGGTTTCATGATGCAAAGTAAAATATAGTAACAGCAATAACAACAGATAACCTAACCTAATATAAGCCCGCTGTATCTTAGCAACCCGGTTAATGACGAGTGGAGCGGTGAGGGTTGAAGCAGGAACACAGCCCCCATCACCAGACTGCCAACACTGCAAACCCCTCGCTCTCCCTCCCTCCCTCCCTCCACTGGGACCCTCTCCCTCTCTCTCTGTAGAGTTTCGGAACCAGTGTGCAAACGAGGTGGCCGAGGCTCTTGTATGTATGCGTGTGAGTGAATTTGTAAGGTCAGCTCTCACTCAGGGCAGCTGCACAGATCAGTGACAAGCACACACAGATCCCCAGGCTCACCATAAGCAGCAGGCAAGAGGGAAAGGGAGGAGGGAGAGGGGGAGAGAGTGAATGAGAGAGAGAGGGAGAGAGAGCGAGAGAGAGAGAGGGAGGGAGAGAGAGAGGGAGAGGGAGAAATAAGAGGAGGGGGTTGAGTGCAACAATAGTATACTAATCTGTGAGCTGAATTTCAAAGCCTCTCCCTGTACAACAATGTTTCCAGATAAGAATTTTTCAAATGCTATTTA
>NC_050599.1:22535241-22645241 GCF_013368585.1 Megalops cyprinoides | reverse complement strand
CAGAAAACCAATCAAATTTAATTAAGCAGGAGCCCAAAACATACAGCTAAGACCAATACAGGGAGGAAGTAAAAGGCTGAGAAAGGAAAATGGCAATCAATCAGGCGAGTTACTCATATAGCTATTTTTATAGTTGTAGTTGGTTACATGGTTATTTTTGTACATTTACGATATTGGTTTTAATACATTCAGACATTACAGCACATTCTTATTTTTTCCACTTATTTTCATAGTCATCTTTGGGTGTATACAACCTTTACTCATTTGAAGTCGAAGTATCCTACTCATAATGACCCAGACACATCTTTCATTCAAAGTAGCGTCTGCCTACACAACGAAAGACTGTGACAGGGCTGCTGCGTGTATTGTAGTTTACTGAGGCTATATTTTAACTGAAAACGTAGAGAGAAGGACTGGGAACAACAGCCTAGCCAGAGAATAGATTCTACCGCCATCCCAGCAGCGCATACGTGACAACACTGAATTCATTCATGTCCAGAAGCATTACAATTTTGTGAAAATGGCAACTAAATAAATAAAGAGCGAGGATGAAAACTGAATAATCATTACAATCCCACTGACTTACTCATTTTGCTTCCGGGCATAAATGAGTGGCAGGTTTCTAGGAAAATGTAAATACTACCACAGCGAGAGCCTGTGTGAGTCTGCACCCCAAAAGTAATGGTCACACCCACTCAGAGCAAGCACCAAAGAAAAGCAATATGGCAAGAGGCAACTTCCACATAGCTGTCATTTTTCCTATTTGTCTGGTCCCAAAATAACAATACAGCGTGTATGCCCCGCAAAAGCTTCTAGCAACCATTAAGTGTGGCTAAAAGAAAGGCACAAATTTGAAAGTACAGATTTGTCGTGGTGGTGAGGTAAAGGCCACTCTCAGGCCATGTGATACCCTCAGTGACCTACGCATTGCGTTCATGTCATATGTCCTAAGCACATGTTCTGAAACCAGGGTCAGGGTCAAGGCCAGAGTCAAGGGTGGCGAACTGAGACTGAATGACCCAAGCACTTGACATGTGGAACTGGTCATGCTTTCAGGCCAATGCCAAAACACGGCCTCGTGACTCCGGCTGCCAGACTCTCTTCCGTTTTTTTAAAGGGGGCAAATTATGTTTTTCAAAACTGACAACCCATTTTCTCTGGCTCACAGCCATCGAGTCAAAGAGGTTTACAAGCGCCTAGCAAAGACTGCATGAGCTGTCAATTAGGTTTGTGATTTGTGGGTAGCATAATTGACTATTTTATTGGACAGCTCAAAATGATTGAACAGTGACTCACGTTTAACTCAATCCAGTTGCCATGCATTACATTACAGGGCAATGCAAACGACTTCACAACATCATTCCATTTTTATATTACCATTTTCAAATTCCCAAATTTTCTGAACAATGAATGGAAATTCTGTCTTCAAAAGCTTATTCCATCATCTCACCTGTGATTCCATAATTGCCGAAAAGCATGGGCCCTAGACTGCATTTTTAAGGAGGAAAAAAATGTTAAAAAGTCTCAGTGATTTTCTAGATTTACTGTAACAATTCCAAATTTTGCTTTAAAATTGCATATGTGCTGAAAAACCCAGGGTTAGTGAAATAGTTGGCCTAAACTCGTGGCCAGAGCAGTGGTTATCCCATCCCCGATGGTGCACGGAACGTCCGCCCCCACGCCCCTCTGAAGTGCGGTCAGCTGACCTGGGCCCTGACACAGAGGCAGCCTTATTTCCCTCAATGCAGAGTGGCTGTGTTCAGCCAGGGAGCCGTGCTGCGCGAGGCAGCAGCTGTGGCAATGAAACCGCCTGTAAGCAGCTACCTTCATTACGTTCAATCCTCTGGATGGCAATGCCAATTACATTCCGGCTTCCTCCCCCCTCTCCCACTTCCATTCTCCCTGCGTCTGTCACCCCCGAGGAAAACCTCACCCCTCTTTTTCAAGGGCTCCTCTTTTGCAAACGCCCCAATGCCAAATCCTGCCCATTTAAAGAGGCACAGCCATGAAATGGATCACACCGCATGTGAGACACGTGGGCAGACTGTGGAAATTTCCCATCATGCACTGCTCCTTCTACTCCATTTGCCAGTTCGCAGAACCTCACTCAATGGGAAAAAATGCTCAGGTTTTTCATCTCGCAATGAAACGCAGGTATGTGGCAAGGCAACCAGGGGATCAGTGAGGACATCTGAATCCCCAAGTACCATTTTTTGGCAGTGAGGACATAGAACCACCCTCTCATTTCAGAAAAGCAACATAGTGAGGTGCAGAAGGCGCTATAGTTTTTTCCTGTAAAAATGAGAAGAAAAATGAGGGTTTTTTTCTTTATAAATTTAGGTTTCCTTATATTGAGGGCAGAAATTCACATCAACGACATATCTGGTGACTGTAGGTGATGGTGTCCTTAAGTAATCCGTTCTTCAGACTATGCTGTTCAGAAAATCCTGATTCATGGCATTTTCAAGGCCAATCCTTTTGGTTGGTTTACACAAGTAAATGATTGTCAAGTGCATGGTAGCCCCAGCCATTATGTGGTTCATAAATCCTCCCTGAATTATCAAATTTAAAAATAGTTTCTCTGCTGGGTGCAATGAGTTTCTGAACTCATTTCAAGTCATTATCCCTAGAATGGTAAGAGGAGGTTTTAAAAATGATAGCTCCTCCTTGGCTAATCATGCTGGCTGATGCAACAACAGGGAACAATGCCTTGAAAACCACAGACATAACTCAGAAATGAATTTCGCTTTGTTGCTGCAGAAGAATTTCCAGAAGTAATTGCATCATAACACATCGTTGAGACATTTTTTAACTCGTTAATCTTGTCAAGAGAGGTGTATACAAGGTCACTGACTACATCAGGAACACCCCATACAATACAATTACATAGAGTATAAATTCTAAAAAATATATATATTTTTTAGCGCAATAAACATTTTTAAAATATGTACATTTTTGCCACTTTTGGTGTGTTGCAAAATATTTCTGATATATTTCTGACTTATATTTTGAGAATATTCTTGATTGAGCAACTTATTTCTCAGTATATTACAATATATTTCATTTCCACATGGGCTGGCACATTATAGCAGAAAGAGGCACTATAACTAGCTTCTTCACTGATGCTTTTGTGTCTGTGCCAACAGATGTACTCCTATTACTCACACATGCCCTCCCCACTCCCTTGATTCTTTTTCGCAGTGCTGTGGTGATGACTGAGTCTGTCTAGTGTTCAAGCCCCAGCCTTATTCTGTGGGAGCGGTGTTACACAAATGCACCTTACAATCAGAGCAGGGTTTCATTGTCAATAGTGAAACGCGCTACTGTTTCCGGAGGCAACAATGGCCATGAAATGCACTCCTGGAGGACACGACTCCCTGCTGGCAAAATGTGTGTTACCTGTGAAGGCCCTTGGCAGGTTGTTCCCAATGCCCGGCACCCTCCGCCCCTCCTCTACATGTCTCCGCTGCTCTGATTGAATTATAGCTGTCCAGTTTGTGTCCTTCGTCCCATAATTTCTCGGAGTCATTCAAAGCTTACAAAATAAGCTATTACAATGGCATAAATTCTATCTACCTTCAACAGCCTAAAATAACAAACAATATTAAAAGTATAAAACTAACCAGCTCCAAGCCCCCCCAAGATGGTTCTCAGTTTCCCCTGTTTTGGACACCAATTCCCAGTGTAATTTTTCAAAATGTAGAAAAAAAAAAAATGAAATTCCATACCCAAACTGGGGCCTCCTGCCCAAAACCATTCATTACTAATGCACATTTTGAACTCAGACAGTATTCAAAAACATATTATATTGAAAAAAGTTAAAAATCTATGTTAATAGATCAAGCTGTCCTCATGATTATTTCCTTGTGTACATTTTTGTATGCCAGAATGAAAATATAATTGGTTTATGTGAAGTTGTGTACATAAACTGTTATTGAGAGGGAGGGAGAAACTGGCAAATTGTAAAATAAAAACAGCTAGTCACTGTAACAGGTTCAGTGAAACACCACCACTATCTCACGGAGAAGTTTGGGGGGTGATGACGCCTGGCTTAAGGGAAATATTAATATTCATAGGGAGATTACATGATCTAAGAGGATTTTCGAGGCATGAAGGAAATGTTTGAAAATGATTACGTTAAATTATTTAGATATGGCAGACGTACCACCGTCACAGAGGTAAGGATGTGCATCACAGACACTCATTAGAGAAAGGCATCTCTTTCTTCCATTATTCAGCCAAGCAAGTTTTTAGAAACGCGCATAGATTCTCCAAGAGAAGACGACACACCAGAACGAGCACGTTCTTACCAATGAGAACTGAGGAGGGCGGACATTCAAACACTCCTGTGTCACACCCCAAATATCATTGTAAAATAACCGTACCATAAAAAATAACTGTACCCTTAAAAAAGAAAAGAAAAAAAAACAAAAATTAAGCGTTCTTTTCCCTAGGAGTTTTGAAGAATAATCTTTGTCAAAGAGGTATAACTGCATATCAGTGAGGTCTGAGCATCATTTTATTTTGTGAATCATCATTTATGTCCAATGGCAAAAGCCCACACAAGTTCCCATACAATAGCCAAACTCACTTCACATAAAATATACAAACACATATACCATGTCCTGTACAGTAATTGTTTCAGTGCTACAAAGTGTTACAATGACTTAGCAATGTGCACAATTAAGTCTTTTTCACTCTAAGGGGCACAATTAAGGTTTCTACATCCATTTATAAAACCAGCTGAAACAACCACAGGTGTCTGTGTGGCCAGGGAAGAAATGACTAACAATATACACTCCTATATAAAATATACAGTACTTTCAGATCCTTTCAGGTCAGCATAAGATCTATCTTTTGATGAATTTAAATAAAAAAAACTGCTTAGGAGTTAGATTTATTATGAGAAAAAGGCAAAGACAAGCACATACATAGAAAGCTTAATAAATAAAAGTGAGGAATAATTTAAACAATAAAATGGTCTCTAAGAGATATTATTCCTTAAAAACATTTGTTGTGCATGACACACCTTTTTTTCTTAAGAAATGGCTTTCCGGTTAAAATGGTGGTTCTTACTCTTCATACAAGACAGATATTTAGCTACCTGTACAATCTCACTTTTTCACGCTGACACTCATGGCCTCATCCACATTGTATCCATTCTCTTGACTATAGAAACCAATACCTAAACACACTTTAGAAGCTAGTGATATTATTCATCATATAAGACACTGACATATAAGACATGTTGAGTGAGAGTGTAATGTAAGAATGTCTTGCATTCAAGACATTTCAAAGGGCCAGCCAGCTGGCAAGGTAATCCATCATACCATCGAACAAAAATCTCCTTCGGTGTTTGAACATAACCCTACAGTATATGTACAACTGCTGCACCTCTTCAGTTGAACAGACTTAAGACTGGCAAATGTGTCTGTTATTTAGAAGATATTTAGCAGGATGCTCTTATCCAAAGCAACTTACATAGGTTACAGCTTTTTTACATGTTATCCATTCATAAAGATGGATATTTACTGAGGCAATTGTGGGTTATGTACCTTGCCCAAGGGTACAACAGCAGTGTCCAAGTGGGAAATTTAACCAGCAACCTTTCAGAGTCCTGATCCTTACCACTAAGCTGCACTCCCACCCCAATCCCCCCCCCCCCCCCCCCTCCCCCAAGCAGCAACTCCCAAAGTTAGCAAATACGCTACTTTACATTCAAGCATCATCATCAATATTGGTTGATCATCAACATCAATTCACCTGAGTTAGCCACAGTTTGAACGCTATACAGCAATTACAAATTGCCACAGCTGGAAACAGGGGAAGAAATATCTGACTCATCACTAAAAACACAAATTTCAACCTTTACACACAGCCTAAACCCACTTGAGAAATCACTAATTTGGACTTTCTAACACGAAAGCTAAACCTTCTTATACTCTGTCTGAACCTTGCACACTGGTTATAAAACTTCTGCACACAAATCTTCACCCACCCACCCAAAGAAACTTAATGTGCATACATCGCAGCTGCAAATTCACACATTTTGTGTGGTGTATGAGACAGAACATTTTAAAAATTTGAGCAACCCAGCTACAACCAATGAAATCACAGTGCCACTATCCGGATAATAAACTTAATAGGACAACTACAGTCCCTGTATTGGATAACGTTTGAGCAGAAATCTGGTGCATGGATGCCATTTTGTTTTAAATACTTGAATTTAACATGGACAGTAACTGCAACTGGTAAAGCTGTTAAAATTTTATAGCCAAAAACAGCCCCATGAAAATGTATGAGAACCAGTGGAGTTTCACAGAACAACATGAAGACAACATTGTGACTTTTAGCAAGAAAAGGGGATTTATTTGCATTGACAAATTGTCAATGAATCTTAATACAAGAATGAATATTAATATGTGTGTGTTAATGTACTACCCAAATAGTTTAGCACACATTGCCAAGCTTACGGCTTGTTGTCTGTGTAAATCAACAGTGACAGTACAATTTTAAATACAGACAATTTCTTTTTTTAATTTACATTACACTCTTTTGGTTCAAAGTAAATATTTCGGATTTGATATTCACTAAACAGTTGCACAAGTTTGATGTTGACTTCTTTTCACTACTCAGTAGACAATTTATTTACAGTGATGGTGAAGGAGCAATGAATGACACCATAGCCAGATTCACCATTTGGGTACAGCAGGTTTTTTGTTAACATACGGCATTTGAGACCTGACTTAACATTTGTGTGTGATCAAGAAGATGGACTAGATGCAAATAAATCATCCTGTTTCGTTGATTCAACTCTAATGTGGTTTTTCACACAACATGCTTGCAGACTGGTTCTGATAGGTAGGGTCTCTGGTTTGGTTAGCCAGACCCACTGTATGAGCAATACACACTGCAGGCCCATAGTGAAGCCTTAAGTTGCCATAAGCTATCAGAGCCAGCAAGTTCATCTTAAACATTTTCCATTACGCAACTGATCGCCACCAGGCACAAGAAAACTGAATCAGGTATGTGTTTCCCTTCCAAAAAACTTCCCTTCTTTTGCTGAGTGTTTCAGTTGGTAAGAATTGGATTCTGCAGCTGATGTAGTCAGAATCTTCTTTAAGACTCAAAGGACCGTATGAATCAACTTATTTGGTTGTCTGAATTTTGCACAATGGTCGAAGAGCAAAAACGATTCCATTCGCCACTAAGAGAGTGATATTCCAAGGGACTGACTGAATCAGTTGGGGAAGACGAATGAGGACGTAGATTTCTCTTGGGGCGGGAGCGCTCAGCATGATAATACCAAGTAGCTGCTAAAATAGAAGCGTACTAGCAGTCCAGATGCATTGTAGAACTGGTGAATTCATTTTCATCAAGACCTGGAGTGATTCGTTCAAGAAGAATCAATCCCTCTTGAATTGCCCGCCACTACCGCTAATACTGTCCACCACACCTATGCATCACTTACCTTGGATTGTTTCTACATTGTGACAGATGACAAGCAGGGAATTCTGGGAAGCAGTGGCACTGAACTCCATCTGACACGCAGCCATGCTTCTTTATTTTCCCAAAACATGACACCAAGCTAGAAGCATCTTTTTCTTCCTGATTTTTGTATTGTATACTGTGTAAAAAAACAACTGTGTAAAATGCGCCAACACCTAGAGACTGTTTACGAAACTGCCAGTGTACCCTGGACCTTGACGACACAGTGTAAGCTCAGGTAGATTTGATGTTAAAATATTTTGAAGTAACTAGCTTTACTCTGGTAGAGCTGACATATAGACACATACATACACACACACACACACACACACACACACACACACACACACACACACACACACACACACACCTCAAAATCACTAAAATTTGGGGATCTCGCACAGATTGAGCTGTCTCGTGTGCACACCGCCCTGTTCAGCGCTGCACACATGGTTTAAGGGTATGGATTACATCTGGCTCGGAGCCATATGTGGATTACACTCCTGATGCTCCCCTCTCTGATGAGCCGAGGATGAGAGAAGAGCCCCCCAGACGCACCCCTGCTGAGAAAACCATGGTACAGTCCAAGTGGAATATACCACAGCACGTGTTGATGAGTGGGTTGCCCCTCACGTTTATAATTACATTCATGTTACCCCTCAATCAAGACTCACTACAGCAATGAGGACATTTCATGCTGCTTTTCCAAAACACCTTCTCATGTTCAGCATTTCCATCTGCTGACAGCTTCTCATCTTTTACTGACTTTTGGAAGCTTGTGAGGAAAAAAAATGAAAACCATCCGTCATTAACATGGAGAAGAAAACGTGCTGTGGATCATGTTGTGTTATTACAAACAGTGCTGTGTGGTGCAGTGTAACTACTAGTATGATGAAAGTCTGTCCTCCATATATAAGTCTGTACCCTACACAGGCAATGGGTCCTCCTCTTTCCACCTCTGTCCCCTGAACTCCCCACTGTCACCTCCCCACCTCACACTTTTGCTCATACTACTTTGCAAAGGTATGCACCAAGATAAAACAGCAGAGAACTGCCTTTACATGCATACAGTCGCTACAATGAAAGTTGCTAAAATGTCTGGTGAATCAAATTTTTGACATCTTTTAAGAAAAAAAAATAGAAAACTAGAGATGCACATTGGATGATTTTGCCTTTGCACCTGTATAGGAGTTTTTAAAAAACTGAAACTGAGAAAAAAGATTGTACAGCTAGCACCAGTAATCAAAGCAACATCAAGTCGACACTCAGTTGCAAACTTTGTTAGAAGTATTTAAGGCTGATTGTTACTAATCCAATTTCAGTAAAGAGTTTTTCAAAGAATCTTGTTCTTTTTCTTACTGTTGCTGTAGCCTTCTTCAGAAAGCCAGAGATGGATTGCTTTATTTCAATTAAAAACACTGGCACCATTTTACAGAGCCATAAGCTTATTTCTATTCATAAATTCTGAGAATATTCAAACACATTTCAATATTAATCTTAAATAAGTATCCTTCTTAGAAAGCCACAAAATGTTTACGAAACAGCTTCATATGGGTTGTTTTGAAATTCTAATTTGCCATCTTACAGAAAGTGTGATGGATATAATTTGATGATGGCAGATCATTTTTAACCCTTTCTGCCGCTAGAAAGGAAGGGAGTTTTTTTTTCAGCGAAGTAAGCAACATTCACACGGCCCCTGGCATCTGTCTTCCCATTGTCCACGCTGGTTATCCACCACTTCAGACCACCAACCCGCTCGATACGCCCATTAAATCCGCCCTGCTTCTGTAATGTGAGTGACAGTGATGTGGCTAGCATGGGAGCAGTCAAACGGGCACCCTTTTGACCGAAGAGACTGGTTCAAACGCAGTGGTCACACCCCCTCCCTCAGGGCATTGACACAATCAAACAGAGTGCAATGCTTAGCCACGCAGCGCCGTTCGACTACTCATGCAAACGCCCCAAGCGGTAAAGCTTCACTTATAGGCGGCTGACTCTGAGCTAACTGCTCGAGTGATCTGAAAATAAACCGACAGAGATCGGCTGCAATTCTCCGCATTGTGATACGTGAATGAATGACTCCTGTTATGCTTTAAGGTGCATGAACCCTACAAAACATCACACGCGGAACAGAAAACCAGAAGTGACTGTTGCTTGCTGTGAAGATGAATGCTGCCGTCTTCCCCAAGCTCAGCAAACACTGGCTGGGAAAGCTTTCACCACAACATTCGTGGGGGCCACTGCCAGAACATGTATCAGGGCATGTCACGTCCAGTCAGACTTCAGAGGGTGGTCCCTCCTCGGTGAATTTAGAAGCACAGGCACACACACTGGCTACTTGTTTATGTCTGTTAGCTGGGCAGATTTTTATAACTAACTCCAGGAGCAGCGAGCCTGCGAATGCTGCTGACTCTCAGTCAGTGTGTGAAATACGACTGGAAATGCACCTCATCCAGTCACAGCTCCTGCGCGAGTCGATGATATTCGACTTGATATGCTGCCCGCTGGTCTTTAAACGTGAATTCTGATGTGCCAGATAATCAATTTCTCTTTTATTGTACCCCCCTCCCCCTCCACCTGCTGTAAGACACGGCCAGGTGTTAGACTGCAACAGTAATACCGGGACAGTGTCCCTTTTTGTATCGCTTTAAATGACAAGTACTGTATATCAGGAATATTTGCGTGTTTTTTTTTTTTTGCTGTCTTTGCCATCTTGGATGGAGCAGATGGAAAAACTGCCGGTAAACACTTTTTTGCATCACTTGCAATTCCCTCAACTTTAGTATCACGATGTGCCGTGCCCTGCTCACCTAATTGTTTTCATTGTATCTGACTGTCAGGAGCATTTTGTCCCACTGTGAAATCTTTAAATCATGCTAAATAAGATTCAAGCTTGTATCAATGACATATTGAAAAGCATGAAACGTCTTCACTTTAACAGTGCTGTAGAGGGAAACGGACAAAAGAAAGGAAGGGAATGGTAAAATAGAGGGTCATTAAATATCTATATGGAGTGTTTAATATCAGAGGGGAGTGATCCCAGGTGCAGCCCAGCAGGCAGAAGGAGCTCGGCAAACTCTAGGGGGCGGAAGGTGGGCCCATCTGCATGAAGGCGGGACACCTGCCTGAGCCGAAACACCACGAGGCTCGGCGAAAGTTACGGGCGAAGCCTTTCAGGGGCGTGCCGGTCGGCAAACGCCGCAAGCGCGTGCCGATTCATTTACCCCCAAAGCCTGGAAACTGTGTTTCATCAAGTCGCGTAATACACAACAGTTGACTTATAAAGTGGATTGTCTGCGGCTTGGCAGCGGCGCAAGCCGCTCGGTGACAAAGCCTCTAATTCCGGTGCATCTGGCACAGCTGAATTATGTGGGATTCGTGCTAAGCCAGTGCAGGGTTTTATTTGTTGGGAGTGTTAAAGTGAGCTGGCCGTGGCCTGGGGAGAGATGAAATGAGTTGTGTGCCCCCCAGAAAAAAAGGCCCCTCAAGTGTGGAAGGGGTCCCAAACCAGTATCTCAAAACTCTTCCACAGCATCCAGAATGCACTGCGGAACAGAAGACTGGAAAAAAAAAACTGCCTGGGTCTCTTTCTGGGTCACTAAATCCACCTGGGGCAGAAATCCAACATTGTTTCATTGTGGTTGCTTTACGCTGCGCATCGTTTTGGGAAACCAGAAGAGTGAGAAACAGGTGGATCTAAACCGAAGGTATCAGCAGGTCTGCTCTATTATTACAGCAGCATCATGAAGTGGCATTCATTTCAGGTTTTATTCAATTACAGCCAAATGCTCAGGAACTTTCGTTCTTCCATTTCCAGCTTAAGACCACGAAAGTGCACGTGACAACCAATCCTGTTCAGACACATCCGCTTTCTGCCATATAATGCTCTGTGAGAGCTGGATTGAAATGATTAAAGTTAGTGGGCATTTCCTTCGTAAAGTGGAAAGCAGCTTAATTTAACACCATCGGATGCATAACAACACCATAAAGTGTCCAAACTGGGAACCATAGCCCTTCCATCCACAGGTACCCACAAGTTGCCCACACGGATGGGGCCAGTACACAATATACCAGCATTAGGCTCCTCTATGACCCACAGCAACAAGACATCCCCGATAGCTGACCACTGCATCACTGCAGCCCAAAAACAAGCCTCCTTGAGGACAGTAATTTCACCAATATTGTGATGTGCTGCTAATCACTGGTGGAAACCAATAGAGTCAATGTATATATTAATTACCTTTACTTCGCGGGTACAGGGTTGACTGTTTGATGCTGTCCCAATTAGGGATGGTAGTTCAAACACGTACAGGGTTTATAAGGCAGGCAATAGGGATGGAACATCATCCCACCACCACTGGCTGGACCTTTTTTGTGGAAATGTTTGAGAAAACACGGGTTTCCCTTCTTGCAAGAATACACAGAACTCCATGTTCTTTGGCCACTTTTCAAAACCCAAACCTTAGCTCAGCCAATCAGACACAACCCAAAACGGCACTTAGCCAACCCCCTTAGTTTGAACTTGGCGTTGCTTAGATGAAATTGAGAAGTCCCACGGCTGCAATTTTCACACAGTGAGTGTGCTTCAGAAAAAAAAAATCGGTTTAGGTAGAACAAGGTGTGCACTGGCTGTCTAACAATGTTCATATTTGATTTTGAACAGTATAATCAAACTATAGATTGGTCAATAGCCAGGCTACTGTTTCCTTTTCAAATGTGAAGCAATAACAGTCTTTCATGGAATAAAAGTATAATGGTCGATGACCATCTTGTAAATTCATGCTTTCAGTGTATCAAAAGTTCTATGTTTCTCTCCGGTGTGACTCTAGGTTAGTTTGTCCACCGCCATTCCTGAGCTTATGATCTCACACATTTCAGTGTTTTTTCATCAAATATAAATAATATAATGCTCTTATGCAGCTAGCTATCTGACAAGATAACATCTGCCGTTGATGGCTACAGTACTACATGCCTGTTCAAAAGGGTATTGCAGAAGAATGGTCTGATACAATACGATACAATAGTTTCTGGATCAAAACTCATTGTTTGTGCATAAACTAAATGCAGGGTGTTCATCTTCCACAGATCTCACGTGTCTCCCCATGAAAAGTTACCTTTAACATTTGGTGACTCGTTTTTCTGTTTTTATGAAATGAGATGGTTCCTGTGTTCCTTCCATCCTTCCTACGTCAGTTACAGGTGGTAACAAGAGGTTCTGGCATGATCTGTACTGTTATGCTAGCTGTGGATGTTCTGTTTTAGACTAAGCCCCCTCATTTATGACGGGTCAACAAATCAGAGCAAGCTTACTGTTTCAGTAATAGCAGAGACAGAACACTCAGTGTGAAGCACAGAGTTGAACATCTGGTCAATAAATAGAATACCTTTGTTTATACTGTACCCACATCATCATTTGCATGAAGACACATTCATGGAATGGACAGCAATGTAACCGAATGTGATATTGTTTCAGAATGATTAATATGAGACCAATCCCACGGTCTATGTGTGTAATATATCACTAGATGAATTTCCACATCCAGATTAAATTAAAATTACCTCACAATTTTCACAACCTTGCAGTAACATTCTGTTAGACATATTTATGCTATTTCTGATTTAGTGATCAGTCTAGTTTTAGCAATAGCCAGTTTTGAGTAATGGTTTATATGACCCTTTTCATTAATTAAATTTGTAGTTAATTTCCTCAGTATTGTCATCCTTATGTCTTTATCCATACCTAAAATGTGGAAAATGTATAATCAATATTATACATAAATCACACACTGGGATAATTCCAAAATTTAAAAAAAAACTTTGATAATGCAGCCCTTAATACAGTGTTGTGCAGGAGAACCATAGTGATTCTGATTATTGAGCACAGGTCATGCTAAGTAAAATAAATTAATAAGTACAATGAAAAGTTCAAATATCAGATATGAACTAATCCTGTATTTCCCAATAGGTGAATTTTGGAAATACTACATTTATCTTGCTGACATAAAAAAGAGAAAGACTTTGGGACACCTAAGTTATTCTGGGACTTTTGCGATTGCATTACTCACTTACTGACCGCACTTTCTGTTTGCCTCAATACAACAACCTTTAAGAAACTTTAAGTGATTTCATTAAAACAAAGAGTATTTGCAAATTACAGACCAAAACCCATCTACTGAGACAGAGAGTTCGACCATGTACCAAATCCTGCAATATAATCTCCACACACGCACACACACGTATATGCAAACACACACACGCTCCCACATCCTGTACAACACAGCAAGAGAGCACAGTGTATTTCAGAGGATGCTTTTTGCATGTTCGCTTGTGTTCGGCCAAAGGAGAGGTCACAGACTTGATGCCAAAGTCAGGTGTGCAGACTCTCTGAAGAGGAATATCAATCCTGGGGTGCTCTGGAGATGGGCTGGGCGTAAGAGGCTTGGCAGTGGTCGGAGGTGCTCCGCCGGTGGCACTGGATTCAAGGTGTTCCGCAAGAACACTACCGCACAGCAAAAAAAAAAAAAAATCCCCACGGTAGAAACGGATTACAGAATTTGCGCTGCTGTGACCAGAATACGGTATTAAACAAAAACAAAAAAAAGGAAACAAATCCTGTTGACCGAGAGAAAATTAATCTCACCACCTGTGAGGCAGACAGTTGTCTCCCAGAGAGGGACCTGTGGCGCGGGGGCCCACCCGAATCCTGGAATGAACTGAGGAACCGCGCCCCTTGTTTCAAGCCCACCGGACGAATGAACGAAAGAAAGAGAGTGGCAGGTAAGAGGGTTTAATTCGTTATTTCAGATGCAGTGGCTGTCCTGCTAAGGAAGAGAGAAATCGGAAAAGGGGAAGGCCCCCCCAGGTCTGATCAGTGGTTTGAACAGTGAGGAGGCGGTTGCGCCAGGCACACAGACATGCCCCTCGAAGCATCGCTCGCAGGGCCTGCGAATGGAGTTCTGTGAGGGAAAGCAAGGCTCCTAAAGGATCTTCCTTTATTAACCTCGAAGTCCACTGCCGTCTTAGACCGTGCTGGGAAAATGCAACCAACCCCACGGCCCCCAGTTCCTGAATGTCTCCAGCAACACCTCTTTTTCCTAAGAGGAAAGACACCCTCCAGATCCGGCTCGCCTCACACCCATGAGAACGCCCCACCCACACAGGCCACCGCCCCTTATGCCTGTCTGTCTGATTGGCAGAGATGCATGGCCGTCATCTCACCGTACTCCGGCTGGACGGGAATAAAACCAGGGAAGCAAAGGCACAAAGGAAACCGCTTTCCCGTTTAACCATTTGAGAGCCGTGGTCTAAATTTAGACCGGGGCTCTCAAGCTCTGTGTCGATTCATGTCTTTTTGATATCCACATAACTTTGGAAGTCCGCCCACACGGCTCTGACAGCCTCAGCTTCCCTGACTCGTTACTGCTGAAGAAAAAAAGAAAAGGAAGGAGAAAAAAAAAAAAACACAGCACTGTCTGCTGCAGGAGAGAGATTTCCTACAGAACCTTCTCATTGGCCATTTAACACCGTGTGAACTTCTCTGCCTTTGCTGGAGAGGGCTGGGTGCTGTACTACGAAACGTGCAGCCATGTATGGAATGGAACCCCGATTAGGAGTTTTCCCCCACCTCCTGTGTAAATTCTCCTGGTAAGAAAGATGTCACTTTGCAAAGGTCAATATTACAAGCTCAGAATAAGTGGAAAGTTGAGAAAGTGCAGAATTATAATTACATTATATACTTACTGTGCAATAACACTTTTACATAATTACTCAGCAGAATCCACACCCCCGCCCAGACGAGCACATGGATTGGCCTTCGGATGCTGTCTAAGTGTTTCTGTCAACAGGAGCAGGCTGAGGGGTCCGATACCTCAAGCGGTGCAAATCATAGCCTACAACACGGGCATGCCACCTGGCCATCCGAGACCACGGGTGACCACAGAGATGCGCAGAGTACAGGGACATGTCACACTGTCACGGGAAGGGGCAGTGTGCGTGTCCACATACATACCTGCACACAGAATCCCTGATGCCACACACTTTGTCAGTCTGTCAAGTCTGAAACCAGATACACAAAAACATAGGCCAAAAAAGGCCAGGCCAGTCTTTGGTTAATCCTCCCAAGTCCAAACTACCACCACTCTTAAAAAGAGTGGAGCACTAGAGAGCGAGGAGCTGCTGGGAGGAGATTCTTGCACAATGTTAGCACGCTGACGGAATCAGCACGACAAACTGTCCACACTACTGAGGCAGGGGGTGGAGGGGTGTCTTCAAACAGTGCTACACCTTTCCCTAAGAGACGCCAGTCCGAGGCATGGATATTCAGCGTGTAAACAGTCTGACAAACAGGCTGCCCCCAATACAGTGACGAAAGGAGAAATAGCACGAGTTCCATTTGCATGGAAAGAGCTGGCAAGCAAGGACTTAATCCCGGTATGTCCCTTTGGGAGAAGGGCTGAGGTGAGAGGAGCTTGGGCCCAAAATGTTAACCACACAGTACGTGTACCCACTCCTATCCAATCCGATGTGGATTCATTTTCCATTTTATTGTGATATTTCATATATTGCAAAATTAAAGCATTTATTCCAGTACTAATTTAGTAAAAATGTCAGTTCTGTTACCTCTCTCTTTCTCCCTCCCTCTCCCTCTCTCTCTCTCTCTCGGATGCTGTCGGTTACACTTTGTCAGCCTCTGTTTGTCATCAATAAGCATCTGCCTGCGCGAAATGTCAGTACACTGCTGAGCAATGAAACTAACCAATATCACACAAGGGTAGGGAGGGGGCGTGTTTATGTGACTAATAATACTCACGTATATAAGCCACCTCATCCTGGATTTTTACACAAAGTATGTGCGCACAAAAATGTCTTCGGGGAAATCCCTTCCGTTCAAATCGCTCGCTCGTCTCCAGGAGGAAATAAACACCTCTCTCTGCATCCGCGTTTATGCGCGCAGGACGTTACCGCACTGGATTCTGATTGACGGTCTCTTTCAGCACCAAAAGCTACGGACAGCGCTCGCTCTCCTTCTCTCGCTCTCTTTCTCTCTTTCTCTCTCCCTCTCTCCCACTCTCTCTCTCTCTCTCTCTCTCTCTCTCTCTCTCCGGGAGAAGGAAGGCCGAGGAAGGATTGGGATTTCCCAAGCACATTTCTGGATCTACAGCACTGCTTCCATTGCTACACATTGGCGCCATCCTGCCGGATTACCGTGAGGCAGCAGGGAAGGAAAACGTCAAAGATGAAAGCAGGAGCACACAACTACAAACCATACAGATCTATAAATCCAGCGCTTTCATTTTAATGATATTATTTTAATCCCTCGACCCCCTTTTCTAAATTAGCGGCATCGACAGCATGTCGGGAATGTTTTGCCAGCTAGGCAGCAAACATACATGTTCCTCTTTCTTCCTTTTCCTTCACAACAGTAGCAATGCCGCCTTTATTCAAAACCAGGCAAAATCATCCCCCTAGCTTCATACAACCAAAAAGACAACCCCATATTAATCTCAATCACCCTATTTATTTTAAATAATTGCAGTACAAATAATGCGGTCGATCGCCATCCAACGGCAAGACGACCATCAGAGAATGTCTGCTTTTTCTCGGATGTCATGCACCGTAGGTAACTCACACAGCCTGCCGTCAGAACCAGACTAACGCGCCACTTCAGATCTCTTCTATCATTTAAATCAGTCACATACTCCATCACAAACCACAACTGTCATACATCTCACAGATTCACAGAAAACTGAAACGACACGGACCATATCGAACCGGACAAATATCGTACAATTTCAGAATGCACTGGCCTCACGTCTGTGAAATCTATCCTCATACACATATTTAGTTCATTCAGAGTCAGACTCATTCAGATGTAATTTTCAGGATTGAAAAGCAGATACGGGACATGAATAATTCATCAGACAAAACTGTTTTCTTGACACTGAAAATGAGCCTGCACAGCTAGAATGTGAAATGCTCGCGTATATGTCACAAAGATACACACTGTAACTGTGTCACATTTTTTAAGCCCGCTGAATTTGTCGGCCAGGACGGAAAAAATAGGGGAAAGCTTTAAATCACCGCTGCCTGCAATGAGCTGGGCAACACTAGAGCAGCAGCGGCAGGAAGACAGGGAGAGCGCAGCCACGCAAAATACACCGTAAAAATACACGGCCCCGGCGACGAAGACAGCACAGACAACCGATGCAAATTCATCCCCCCATGCCGAAGCAGGAAGGCGCTCGGGAAACAACGCGGTTCTGCATTTACCTGTGAGAACTCCGACTCGGATTTGATGGTCGTGGTTTGTTAAAATCATCCCTTCCGCCGCCATGTTCACCAGCGCTGTCGCCCGCACTGAGAACCCTAAGCAGAGCCGAGTGCCGATCACATCGAACTCCGGGGGAGGAGGGAAAAAAAGAGGGGGACAACAAGGCAAGGGGAGTAGAGCGCCGATCGAGCGTTTCTCAACCCGACAGATACAGTTGGAGCTCACACACGGCAAAGTGCGGGGGCCGTTTAAGCTGAACACATCACAGAGCTGGCCGCTTGCCATGACAGAAGTGAGTGTATTCCACATTAATTCTTATGGAGACCGCTATCCATTTCCAGTGAGGAAAACACGGTTTAAATCATTCTTAATGCCTGTCACTTTACTCATGTCATACAGTGTCTAGGTGTATCACTGTAAAACAGATGTAAAATACATTGACTAAGCATACATTGATCAGTGCACTTCAGTAACAGTGGACTGTTTCAAAATAAAATAAAACAGAAACAATCCTTGAATTGTGAAGTCTTTGTGATATAGTCATTATCTGCGGGAGCTCTCGAGAAGTCACAATCTGACCTGTAAAATCTAACCAAATCCCGAGGCAAAAGCCCCGCTTCTATTTTTAGCCTTGGCTGCACGCTTCTGCCATGTGTAATTCCTCTTGTTTATTCTCATGGAAAAAAAAAATCCTTCATCCCGCTTCTGTTCGGATTCTATCAATATACATTATTCATGAACACACGTTACATGAGTACGGTGTCCTTGAAGAGAACTGGGGCAGCTCCGGAGGCCTGACCGCTCAGTCACACTGTCACCAATAAGCCAGCGGAGCTGAAAGCAATGCCAGAGTGGAGTAGGGAGGGAGGGGGGCAAGGTGGGGGTGCAGGAATCACAACAGGAGGAACAAGTTCAAGGATGATTATTTTGTGTTATTGTTTTATTATTGTGGTTTGTGGAAGTAAAGAAAATGTCTTCTTTGAATTGACCCTGTGACTGTTCAGTTCAAAGAACAGTTTTGGAAAAGGTGGTGAGAAATTCCAGGTTCAGGCTCCAGCTGTCAATCATACGCACACTCCCTTCCTCCCACGCCTTCTTTGGGATTCTCTGAGCTGATTCATACGGATCAGAGGCCATTACTCCATTTACAAATCAGATTTCTCACTGCAAGGTGAGGCCAGGGCTGGACTGCACCTTCACTTGGGGCAGCAGTGTGGAGTAGTGCTTTAAGGCTCAATTCCCCTGTGGGGCACCACCAACATAACCTTGAAGATTTTTTTTTAACCAGAATTGCTGAGGTAAATATCCAGCTCTATAAAGGCATAACATGAAAAAAGCAAGCCTTGGAATTTGCTTTGGATAAGGGAGTCTGAAAATAAATACTATAACATATTAGACTGTTTATTTGTTAACTGTTTTGTGGTTTTACCAAAAGGACATTATAGCTATATCACAGCCAGCTAACAGGAGAGACAGGTGAAAGAAAATGGTGCTGAGCAAATTCAAAATGAAGAGAGAGAGTTTCCTAGAAGGATTAGAAGACACTGAAGAATAGAGGGGTGTCATGAGAACTCCACAGCAGGAAAGAAGCAGCGGAGTAAGTGACACCTGAGTGTGTGTGTGTGTGTGTGTGTGTGTGTGTGTGTGAATGTGTGCACGCGTGCACTTTCTGTGCACATGATCTACAGACTCCCCTCTGGAGGACAGTGCCGTCTGGCTATGCTTGGACAGACAGGCAGCCTGACAGATAACCCCCGGCTGAAACCCCTCCCTGCCCTGTGGCTCTGTCTGGGATACTGACATGCGAGTGGTGTGCGTGTGTGACTTGCACAAGTAATAGGAGGAGGAGAAGGAGGAGGTGCGTGCCCTGCAGTTTCTATATGGCCTGGCTCATAAAAGATCAATCTCAATGCTGAAATGTCTACCTGGAAAAGAAAAAAAAAACGGAAGGGTATTTAACACTTGGGTGAGTTCTGCTAAGGACCCGCAGAGCCCCAGAGACTCTGAGGAGGAGGGATCTGATGGTGCGAGCTGGAATGACCACTAGAGGAGAGCAGATTGCTCTGGATGTTTGTGTACTGTAGCAGAACAGCGGCAACAGGGAGCGGGGACTCCGTGCCAGCTGTGGCTGAGGGAGTCTTTTTCCCTCTCAGACTCCCTGCCTCTCTCTCTCCCACTCCCCCCATCACATCCCTCGCTCTCTCTCCCACTCCCCCCATCACATCCCTCGCTCTCTCTCCCACTCCCCCCATCACATCCCTCGCTCTCTCTCCCACTCCCCCATCACATCCCTCACTCTCTCTCCCACTCCCCCATCACATCCCTCGCTCTCTCTCCCACTCCCCCCATCACATCCCTCGCTCTCTCTCCCACTCCCCCATCACATCCCTCGCTCTCTCTCCCACTCCCCCATCACATCCCTCGCTCTCTCTCCCACTCCTCCATCGCATCCCTCGCTCTCTCTCCCACTCCCCCATCACATCCCTCGCTCTCTCTCCCACTCCTCCATCGCATCCCTCGCTCTCTCTCCCACTCCCCCATCACATCCCTCGCTCTCTCTCCCACTCCCCCATCACATCCCTCCCTCTCTCTCCCACTCCCCCCATCACATCCCTCGCTCTCTCTCCCACTCCCCCATCACATCCCTCGCTCTCTCTCCCACTCCCCCCATCGCATCCCTCACTCTCTCTCCCACTCCCCCATCACATCCCTCGCTCTCTCTCTCCCACTCCCCCCATCACATCCCTCGCTCTCTCTCCCACTCCCCCCATCACATCCCTCACTCTCTCTCCCACTCCCCCATCACATCCCTCGCTCTCTCTCCCACTCCACCCATTGCATCCCTCACTCTCTCTCCCACTCCACCCATCGCATCCCTCGCTCTCTCTCCCACTCCCCCATCACATCCCTCGCTCTCTCTCCCACTCCCCCATCACATCCCTCGCTCTCTCTCCCACTCCCCCATCACATCCCTCGCTCTCTCTCCCACTCCTCCATCACACCCCTCACTCTCTCTCCCACTCCCCCCATCACATCCCTCGCTCTCTCTCCCACTCCCCCATCACATCCCTCGCTCTCTCTCCCACTCCCCCATCACATCCCTCGCTCTCTCTCCCACTCCCCCATCACATCCCTCGCTCTCTCTCCCACTCCCCCCATCACATCCCTCGCTCTCTCTCCCACTCCCCCCATCACATCCCTCGCTCTCTCTCCCACTCCCCCATCACATCCCTCGCTCTCTCTCCCACTCCCCCATCACATCCCTCGCTCTCTCTCCCACTCCCCCCATCACATCCCTCGCTCTCTCTCCCACTCCCCCATCACATCCCTCGCTCTCTCTTCCACTCCCCCCATCACATCCCTCACTCTCTCTCCCACTCCACCCATCGCATCCCTCACTCTCTCTCTCCCACTCCCCCCATCACATCCCTCACTCTCTCTCCAGCTACACTCGGTCCTCTCCATCCCTCCATCCTTCATGAAAACAACACGAAACCACATGCATATAAAATCTAAATTTGGGGAAAATATATATGTGCGAAAATATGTAGATATACATACATTCAAGGGACAGTTTAGTTAGGCTTTTTCTCTTACTGTTTTCTCTTAATGTTTCGATTAATGTTTGGATGAGCCTGCAACACCCAGCTACAAACACCAGCGGCAAAAATGACAGATGGAGGTAATGTCTGCTGTAATGTGGTAATGTCAAGTTCAGGATATTCAAACACACTTTATTCATAAAATTACACATAAAGAATCAGCATGCATGATGCCTTTTAAGATAGATCAAATATACTCTACGTGTTTAAGTTCATCAGGGCTTTAACAGGGCTTCTTCTTGTCCATCGCCCTGTTATTAAGTGCTTAATCATGCTACTGGTTTTGTACTGCTCTGGCTATCAAATTAAAATTCAGTGCACTTAATCCAATTACTCCATACTCACCCTGCCAGCCTCAAACCCATCTCTAACCTCAAAAACATCTAGATGAAAGATGTAAAAACAAACTTTGACTGCAGTCCAGTAACATTTTTTGCATGCATTCTCCGTGCACACCTACCTGCATGTGCACAGGTAGATCACCTTGCAGCCTGTGAAGGCACCCCGTGCCAGACCACTGATGACTGTCATCTGAAATAATTTCCTGTTGGGAGTTTATCTCAGGGCCCATCTCACCCTGATCTTTTGAGGACATTCATTGAATTGTACAATACACATAGCGTGTTACAGCCGGTTTACTGTGGTTATGAATTCTGGTGGTAACATTTTAGTAAGCCTTCATTATTAATATATTCATAATGACATAAGTAATGTAAAAGGGGTGGCTTTATGCAAGCCTGCTGATGGGAGAACAATTGCTGCTTGTTGCTAATCACCGAAGCTGCTGCCATGCGTGTGGGCAGGGTCAGCGCTGTCCCTGGTCCTGCATCATCCAAGAGAGCGGGGCCGATGCTGTCCGTGGTGCTGCAGTGTTCCTGTCCGCAGTCCTTCATCACAGCTGTGAGTGGGCCAGCTCTGTCCGTGGTCCTGTATCACTCCTGTGAGTTGGGTTGGCATTGTTGCTAGTCCTGCAGCATTCTCCTGCATCACCCCCGGTGTGAGAGGCTTTTGAGGGAAGCCCTTATTGCCCCAAGAAGGCCTTCCTAGCCTCACAGGTAGTAACAGGTGTCGCATTGTTTTTGATCCAAGAATAATGGAAGGGCAAAAGAAACTTGTTTTCTGCTCAAATTAAGTGACGTGGATGTGCGCAAAACAACAACAAAATGAATATGAACAAAAGCCAGTTATTTAAAAGATCTTCTTGATCAGCAGACCTAACTGAAACCGAGGTAAATGGAAGCTGTCTCCAGACACTTCAAGAAAATTATACAAAAACTCTTTCATTTGAGGTCTACACTACAATGAAATGTATCATGAAACTCTAGTGCTAATAAGGGGGTTGGTTTGGTGGAGAGGAAGTGGAAAGTCAGAGCTGGGGAGGCTTTTCTGGCATTAGAGAGTACAGGCAGTGTGCCAGCATTCTGATGAGAGCAGGGTTTCTCATGACTTCTAACAGAACGGCAGTGCAAAATCTCGCTCTAGGGCCACAGAATCAAATCTATTACATCTGATATTTTCCTCTGTTCCGAATTACTCTAATGTAGAACTGTAAGCTCCAAACATGGCTAGCGTCGCATCGGATCTCAACAAGGAACGGCAAGGGGAGAACACAGAGGGGAAGGGAGTTTTAAATCTCAGGAACGACTTGCAAGGAGCCCTGAAGTAGTCCATATTTAGCTCACAATGTAGCAGAATTCTGAGCTGGAGACCCAACGCACTATGTTGACCTAATCACAAACATGTAATCTCAGTGTTTGCTATTGTGCCTAATTAACAGACTGACGTTTGAAAAGCAGCTTGTCAGCACAAACAACCTGGGACACAAAGCTGCTGCAGGTCATTATTTCAGGCTTTTAATTGGCAGTAAACACAGGGGTGCACAATGAGGAACTTTCAGCTTACAAAGCACAACTGCACCGTGCAACATCTCCCACCTTCCTGCAACACGTAGCGGCAGACTTGTTTTTGTAGGAACAATTAACATGTCTTGAGAAGACTGGACGGAGAATGGTCCAGTCAGCCAATTCCTGGTCTTTATTACGTTAATATTTATTTACTTAGCAAACACCTTTATCCAGAGGGACTTAAATGTCTTCCATATCATCATCCTATATAGCTGGATATTTTTTGGGGCAATGTGAGAAAAGTGCTTTCTTCAAGGGTAAAACAGTAGTACGCCACATGGTAATCAAAGTAGCAACCTTTGCTACTAGCCCTCTATCACCACACCATGCTGCTGTCCAAAATCGAAAGCCCCCAGTTTCTCCCTCCCATGGTCCCCGTGCTATCGGCTGACCGTTCTCAGGGTTTTTGGCTACGGGTTAGCGGCTCACTAATGGAGCGCCGGTGATAGACACGGTGGTCCTCCGCAGGGCCCGAGATCTGAGGCAGGGCAGGGTGTGCAGACACGCGACCTGATTGGAACTGACATTCTCCTGCAGAGAGCCCTCTCTCTCTCCAGGAGCTACTCCACTGCAGAAACACTGATGCAGACTCTGCTGCTAACACCCCCCCCCCCCCACACACACACACACATACACACACACACACACACACACACACACTCTCCATTAAGGGAGGGGAGGGGAGATGACATGGAATGGCTAAAGAGTTATTGCCTGACTGATGCAGCCGCCGCACAGTGCTATACTCAGCAGCGGAGGCCTCAGACCCAACAGCACCCCGATGCCCTGCTCAGCTCGAATTCGTTTACTCGCACGCGGGGCCCGCGGTTCCCCACCGCTCACACACTGCACCCCCTAAAAGCTTAGCAGCCAATAAATCAGCCGGCCTTGCTCATGCAGGTCAAATCCCCAGCCTCTGCCCCCGAATCCATCCATAACGCTTCCACAGCGCTCCAGGAAACTCCAGCCCGTTCTAATCACACAAGGTCCAAAAGGATAACCAAGTTGTAGTACAGGCAGAAAGGAAGACCACCACATATTAAGCACCAATTGATCGAGATAAATATACTAATCTGAATCTGCATGAATCTCAGGAGGCTAGCTGTGTGTTTGCACTGAACAAACAGATGCAAGTGTGCATGCAGACACATGTTTCTCATATATTTGGTATTTTGCAATTCAAAATAATACCAACATATTGACCAGTCAACATACTGGCATGGAATGGCTAGAGTCAGTCACCTGACTCATGGACCGAGGGCTCATATCAGGTGATCACGTGATTCATGCAGGTGGAAACCCATAAGAATCACAGCCACAGGCCTTTCTGAATCCTGCTCAACAGGGCATAATCCTCACTGGCTTCATGGTTGCTGTCTGGCGCCTGTCCACATGGCATGTGACAATATCCAGACAGTTACCCCTTTTCACCTTGCCTGACTGGGGCGTCAACAGAGGACCGGATGAGTGGCGTTCTTCCGCACGATACACACTGACAGCATTTGCCAAGCATCACAAGGCACGTTAAAGAAGTGTAAATCTGCTCATTCATGAGGAGAGCTGTCTGTGAGGCACAAAACCAGCTTTCCAGCCCAGACTTGGCTTCTCACGCACGCACAGCGCACAGACACAACAGCTCGAGTGCACTCGGCGGCTCTGCGATGACAAGGTAAAGTGTCTCTGTTGAACACAACTCTGAGGGGTACGATTCCATCATGGTCTGTTGGTCAAATCGGCTGGAGTTTTAGTTTTGTTAAATTACTTTTGTATTTGTAAATCTTTTAAAAATACTGTTGTATTTTTTCCTATGGAGACAAACACACACACACACATATATATACATATATGTGTGTAAATGCATATGTGTGTTCAGTTTAATGTGTGTGTAACAGTCTAATTATGACTATCAAACATTCATCAACCAACCAATCCAGCAATCAGTTAGCTTCATGGGTAAAACTGTTAAATCCTTTATTTTTACCTGACCAAAAATTCAACCCAGTATCTTATTTGGAGAGAAAAATGAAAGTAGATGAAAGAAGAAAAGGAGAGATGTTTTTGCATGCTATTGGTGGGAGAGAATTTTAAAGAGTATGTTTCCACTGTGGGACTTCACTCAGATTTACAGTATAACCTGCAGTAGTGTTGAGCATTGCATTTCTTTGAGAGGAACAACTTGATATGCAGAAGCTTTGTTTCCATTCAGACGTGCTTATACCTGCTCTTTGGGTGTCCTTGTAAGCATCTCTGGCATTACCCCTATATTGCCTTGAGTGCTGGATTAGTTGGAATAATCACATTTGTACTCAGGTTAACTCTTTGCAAGATTTATTTCCTTTTTTGTTTTTTTTTTTTAATCTTTGCACAGTGCAGTAGGCATAATGCACTTCCTATTTTGAGTTCTTTTTTCTTGTGAAATGTGGCATCACATGTTTCAAAGCTGAGCTCAGACGAGTGGAGCACCGGTCCAGACTAAGTCACGTCCCGCTGGCTGATAGAAGTCTGATAGACAGGAGAAAAGGTGAAGCCACGCTGCCACTTTTCTGTAAAGTTCTTCAGGCAGGCTCACCAAGCCTCAATTTCCGTTAAATGACCAGGCCACAGACAGTACTGCCATTCCAGTCAGATGGGAGCACTTACCTTTCTCAAGAGATGAACCTCCAACCAAAGAAATTCATCGAGCATTGGATAACATCTCAGAGGGCAGCTCTGGGGTTGGGCCCACGCCTAGCAAGGACAGCATGGCCACAAAATGGGCCATAGATCACTCCCATTCATGGGTGTCCTTAAACAGTCTTCCACTGTTCTTCCTCCAGAAGATTTTCAACAAAGGATGCCTGAACATTATTAAATAACCATGAATCTATCCTGGTTTCAAAAAAAAAAAATCATGTACATTGGGATCAAAATAAGCAGCAACAAATTGACCCAAAAAATGGAAATGCCTACAGTATGTTTGTTTATGTTGACAGCATTTTTCCATTTAATTCCAGCAGGAGTCAGCTCTGCTCAAAATTATATTGGATTTTTGATTTCACTCTATGTTGCTGGATATTATAGATACTCCAAGCATGTCAGCACATGCATTTATGAATGGCTCTCTCCTGGAGTTTGAGAGCCTGAAGAGAGAGGGCATTACAGTCAAGAGGAGAGAGGTCAGGGTCTTACGAGGCAACCCGCTCAAAGCCACCTTTTCCCAAGGGCTCACCGCGATCCCCTTTGAAAGCAGTGGAGGCTTGAGCCAGCTGAGCTGAGGATTCCCACTGAGGCTGTGATCGGGGGATTTGCCGGTTCAGACTGCCGTGCTGTGTGAATGCAGTATCGGACACTCCCGCCTCGCCCTTTCTTCAAGAGAATCAAATGGCTTCACAGGGGAGAAATCCTTTTGAAGGGCATGCAGTGCCAGGCCACGCAATCCACAGCAAGACCATCCTGTGGTGCAAGTAACTGCACCCAGACAGGACAGAACAGGGATCTGAGGAGTGCATTTAGCCACTGAGCCACACAAAAGCCACCCTTCTCACTGCATGCGCCGTCGCTTGTGTGAAAAGCTTTTCACCAGACCAGATGCACTCGGCCTGTCCCAGTGCAATGCAAAATGTGGCTCACTTTTGGAAGAAAGGTCCGAGAAAGAGTAACCTGTCTTCCACCCTACTCCGGCCTATCTGAGAGACTTCCAGCTGAGTTTGCTCAACACCTTAGATCCCTGACAGATATAGAAACCTGGAGGGCATGTGAAGTCCACGATTTATCATTGGACACCCAGCTTTTTTCGTTGTAGTTCCTCACTTTGACTGTTTTTGTCCATCTTGCTGGACACCGATGCTTCAAGAAGGCACAGCTGTGCACAGTATGAAAAGAAATTATTGGACTACCTTGCTATTGTAGTCAAAAGGACATTTATGTTAAATTTCTCACCTGGCTGATGATGGAGGATTTTCCAGGGGATCATTGAATGAAGTGCAATCCTTCACATTTGAAAGCAAAATAAGACCCCCAAGATGCCTTGGGATGTGTGGTAACAATCCAATTGCATGAGCAAAAAGAAGGCTTTCAGAAAATGAGTTTTTCAGCCCAATCCTGTGAAACAAAATCAAAGCGTCACACTGGTACAAATGAAAGGCGATGGTTGCTTTTTGACGCAAAATGAAAAGATAGCTTTTGTTAAAGGGGAGAGATCTGATGGAAGTCTACTTTGTGACACAATAAGGCCAAGATGAGAGTTTTTTACACATGAAACCATGTAAAATGAAACTAATTGGCATTGCATGTTTGAACCAGTCACTGAAAACTAAAAGAAAGGCTTGAGAGTGGTATACCTGAGCAATATGACTTCCTTACTAGAGTGGATATGCAACTTTCCCTCATCTGCATGATATGTCAAAATAAAGGTGGGCAAATTCATTTTTGTGGTGTATGTTTTGGAGCAATTTTCATGAAATGAAAGCCTTTTAAAGAGATCTTTTAAAGAGCATATCTTTATGCTTTAAATTAGAGTTACAAGAGTAAACTCAAGGACAAAGAGAATGTTGTAATGTTCATGTAGGTTGGTCCAGGACCAAACCTGTCACTCCTGTATGAATATTGTACTTATCTACTCTCCTAAATTGTTATCCCCAGTCCCAGTTATGCTGGAATTTACAGTTACTGTCTTGTACTATAGAATTTACAGGACAAGACACGCATAAGCCAGGGGTGAAGTGGAGGGCATTGGTCAAATTGCGTGCTGTAGTGTGAAACATTTATTTGCATTATGTATGGGTAGCCAATATAATGTAAAAAATTGAAAGATGTTGTTGTAAAATGTTATGAATATGATTCTTCTGCAATCAGAGTTATGCGAGGAACACACTCATGGGCACAGCTCCATTCGGTTATCTTACTTCACCAACTGGAGATAATCGTCCGAGGTCTTCAGATCAGTGTCATTACATTCCCTGTTATCTGCTCCCTTTCCCGAGCCTCATCTGTGTTCAGGCCTTTAAAATTATGTAGAGCCAATTGGCTGTACCAATTTTCGGAGTGTTCCGAGCATCGGTGCATTAAGCTCAGCCTTGAACAGGGCATTGCGTTTCAGAGTGTGGGGGGGTGGGGCGCAAAGCAGGCAAAGTGAAGCATGAGTGAGAGCAAGTACAAAACGCTGAAAAATCAAAGTAACAGTTTCGGAGGACTGTTACAGTGCGTTCAGTAGGGCCCATTTTAAACATTACCATTTATAGACAGCTCCTGCTTAACTGCTTAATAAAATGTTATGACAATTGATCGCTCTGAGGAAAATACAGTGAGGGTGCAAGGACACTCAATGTGTGTGTAAAACACACGTATGAAGCTTCGGCTAAAAATGTAGAGCCCCAGATGTCCCACTCAACAAAAGGTGCGTTATGTTTACCTACTCGTCCTCGATTGAAAAGAGGAGCATGCGAAACTTATGAGGTGGAACAAATTGTAAAGCGGAGATTACTGTGATCCCACGGGCTGAGTCATCTGATCCTGTAAGGTAAGAATTTGTGAAATGGTTTCTCATACCCTCCGTACTTATTAATACCCCTGATTACACAGTAACAAAAACATAAAAAAACAGAAAAGAAAAAATACATAGCCTATGGGATCATTTACGAAGGTTAATTCTTAAAAAAAATAATACCCTGTAATATCATTACAAAGAACAAAGTCATAGTTCCAAAAGAATACTTTATTCCAAAAAACCTTTTTAGTCCAGACACTACATTTTCTTCATTTTCTTCAAACAGGGTCTGAATTAACAGAGTGGGCATTCTATGATGTGGTTAAGTGTTTGCATGTACATATACAGGCTGTATGATGGGATGGCACAAACAGCACCATGAAACAAAGGAGGCCAGTTGTTACACTGATCAAGACTATTTACAGTGTCCTGATGATTTTGGCATAATTCATGGCTGTTCGTGTCCCCTTCGGTCATCCCACACATAAATCAGCCCTCTCGTTTGCATACCTTAGCAGGCAAAATGTCACCAGGATGGATGAATGGCATGACCTGCTCCAGCTTTTCCCTGTGAAAGCCCTGCTGTGCGGAGGGAGGGGGAACAGGTACACAGCACACAGAACCTCATATGCCCCATCACACCCACCCCTCCCTCCCCCACCTTCCCTCATCTCCTCTTCATCGTCCTCTATGTCCTGGAAAATGCACAGGGACGCTCCACAAGGAGGACCAGCACTTTCATCCATCCCTTGTTGAGGGCATTTTAGCCTTTTGTTGAATTGGCCGGAATAGAAATGTGAGTTTTACTCTCTGTTATGTACTCTGTAAAACTGTCAACACTGGAGGAAGAGTCACGGTGTTCAACGGGCAGGTCTGACAGAAATCTACAAGAGCCCAGAGCACAATGTCAGATAATGGACACCCCCCACCCCGCACCAAAAGCTAAGCTGCTTCCTTCAGCAATTCTGTTCTTTCTGTCCACCCAAAAGCAAGAGAAAAGAGATGAAAATTAATTTGTTCCAGTTGAAATAGTCCTTCTGAATAACCATTGTTCGTGATTCCTAGGCTTGAAACTGTTGACATAAGAACATATTGCAGCACATTAGGCATTGCTCAAGCACAGTCAAGCCTTAGGTATCCAATATCACATATTAACATATGCAAGTAGAAATATTCAAAAATGAATGGGGGCCTCTCTCTATATATTATACTGACTGGTTAAAGTATCCATTTATTCTTTCACTCATTCATTCATTGGTGTAGATGGATTCTGCAATAAAGCACTCACCAAGGATCCCTTTTCAATTCTTTGTGTAATGTTAAGAGTCAGGGTTTGGGGCTAGTTGATTATAATGAAAGAAATTTGTTTCTTTTTTACATGTCTCCAAACCCACGAGAACTCTTCAGAATTATCTGCAGAATCTGCTCAGTCCCTCTTTGGAGAGAAATTAAAATGTGTGAGACATTTGTGCACAAAACTAAGTCTCCAACTCAGCACAGTAGTCAGTCATTGTGTACTCTATGGGTTTATTAAAGGTAAACTGTGTGGCACACTACAGTCCAAAGAGTTTGATGTAAGTAATAGCAGAGATCAATGTCTAAAGGATGTTGCAGCTTCAGAGTGATGTGGAATAATGCAAATATGAGCGTAATTAGTTTTGAGCAGCGGCGGAGAGTTATTCAAATGAGAGAGCTTGGTTTGACAGGATTTCTGACGTCTGAGAGTGCAGTGTACATTTGGCTCTGCAGTGTCAGTGTCACTGAAGTGTATCATTGTCACCGCAGTGTTGTTGTGGAGTAGAACTGTCACATGAGGTCACAGCTGCCGGGTCAAGAGTGTCATTGTACTATGAGCGAGGAGCACAGTGTGAAAATGTTTTAGCATTGGGGCTGCAAAGTGAGCGTGTAATGTGAGCTTGTAGCTATAGTGTTGATGTTGCTATAGGGTGACAGCATGGTGAAAGGTTGTGGCCGCAGGGTGAGATTGTTGCTGTAAGGGGACAGCATAGTGTTAGGTTTCACATACCATGCCAGTGTTGCTATAGGATGAGAGAGTCAATATGGGGTGAGATCTTTGCCCCAGGGTGAGGATGTTGCCATAAGCAGGTTTAAGAGAGGAGGCGCTGCTGTTGGAGGCCTCCCTCCGGAGCCCAGATCAACATTTTCTCCTAGTCTCGAAACGAGAGGGATGGGCCTTTGTTGCCTTAACGTGGCTAGATAAGACCGCTCTGCAATTCAGAAATATGCAGCCTGCATGTTAACAATCCTCCAGCGCTACCCCCCTGGGGAGCCAGGCAGGCCCCCCCCCCCGCTCTTTGTGCAGCTCCACTCCCACCCCCCTCTCTCCGTCTCTGTCCATTCGGCTGTCAGGTTCCTCCCCGCGCCTCCGGATGTGCACCCTTTGAATCGGCTGCAGGAGGCCCCACCTGACCGCACAGCGGCCCAGGAGAGAAGCAGCAGAACTGAGGGTGTCCAGACCGAGGGTAAGCCTGAGGGATCGGCACGCTTCAGCCGTCGCTGAATACGCCATACAGAGATCTGTACCGGCATGCTGTGGAGGAAAGGAATGCTGTTACAGGGACACATAGTGTCTTTTTTGCCTAATGCAAAGGAAACAATGACAGGAAATGTTGGAATGAACATTTGAAATAAATTGATTCTGAAGCAGCTGGGGAACAGGGGGACAGGAGAGGTGCCTGGTGGGTCAGTGAAGCTCCACTCATCCACTGTGCACCTCTTTGGAGATACATCTCTAAAGCAGAACTCTGAACCACCATGCTGCTGTGCTGGCAGATTTCAAATGCTGAAAAGTGCCTCTTAGCAAGAGGACACAAGGCCTGGGCAGAGTTCAGCTAAAGGCATGTGCATCAGGGGAAACCGGTTTTGTCATTATGCATAACAAACCTCTTTATCTGGCCCTATTCTCTGCCTTGGCACTGTGAGTGAAATTTTCATTTTGGAGGAAGTTAAAATGTGACCCAAGGACCGCTTCCCCACAGCGCGCTTCTTATTTTTTGTGTATCTGAGTTCTGTCTTTAGCAGAAGTCTAAAAACCAGAGAACGGAGATTTTGGGTTGTGTCTGTATCTTGATCAGGAGAATTTAAAAAGGTAGGAGGAGGCATAGTTTTAAATCTCTTCATCTGAGAGCACCCTTTGCCAGTCCTGTGCGGAATTGCAGCAGGTGATGCGGACAAATCTGTGGCCTCTGACAAACCAACAGCAAGGACAGTTTATGTCACAGGAATTACTTACCCAAGAGGCATGCTGTGAGGAGTCCTGCCTGCTCATTTTATCCCTTATTAAGAAAAATTCCAGGTCAGTTGATGTTTTTAATGAAACTAGGAATGCTCTAAGATTGGAAATCGAGGGTGATTGAATGAAATTGCAATTGATCTGTGGTTATCACAGCACCGGAATGTAAAATTGAGGCAGAATCATTTGGAGAGCAGCTCGGGAGAGGAGATGATTTATAGATTCCGAGAAGTACACCAAGCCTCTTACAAGGTCAGCTCTTGACAGTGGCACCCGCCCGCTCCGCTGACTGTAGTTGTAGAAATGAGCTGCAACAGTAATTACAAATTTAGAAGCCAGGTGTGAAGGCAGGATTCTCATAAGTGCACGCAACATGAAGAAATAAAATATCTCACCACCCCTGGTTTTTAGTAATATGGAGTTTAAATTGAGTTCCACATTATTTTGAACTGTGGAATTCAACGGTGGCTCCACCCCAACCTGAGCTCAGGACTGAGGTGTGCTCTGAATAGACAGAGGAACAATAGAGATTACACATAGCTTGTGATATAAAATAAACTCAGATCAGTATCACTCTTTCACTTTAAAATTAGCAAAGGATCAGCATTCCTTAAAAATTCCTAACCAAGGATTCCCTGTAATGTGACAGAGATGATTTAAAGAAGCAGAGAGTGCCATCTAGTGTCAAGATGCGATTCCCAACATAGTGTACATAGTATTTGCCCCCAAATGACTTGGGGTTTCGTGTATTCAGGGCACTCACTGAAAACATAAAACACTACACTGTGCTTATGTATTCATAAGCAGCAACACTGTGGTAAATAATATCTAGTCTAGATCTTCAGGCTTGCTCAGGCCTTCCACAACAATGCTAATGGACTCTTTCTCCCTGACAAATTCAGCTGTAAGCTTTTTGTGAAATATGACTCGTAAATCATTTTTTCCTGTGATAAACGGGATGCTTGGACGCCCATAAAGTGCTTTTGAGCATTTCTAATGCAGAGCGGCAAGGCTGGTTATTTTGGCCCAAGCAGATGTATTAAATGTACAGGTACACAGCACTTGAGTCTGGCTTAAGTTAAGTTAAGCTAAGCTTGAGCTTTGCTATTACATCTAGGGGTCCTATGCGTCCAAGGGCCAGCATTCAGCATGGCATCCTGCAAAATCAGTGTGGGGTGTACCCGCAGAATGGATATACTTTGGTTGGAGGGTGATAGGGCAGTGTATTTACAGGGTAAAAAAAAACAGTAAGAAAATAGTGCATACTTCAACTTCTGTCAAATAGAGCTAAAATGTTGATGAGTCTCCAGTTTAAACTAGCTACTTAGCTAATTACTCAGCCACACAGACAATTACAAGAAAACATTCAATTTGGAAGACAGCATTCTCTTTTTGTCAAATTAAATACACACCATAATGAAGCATCATCAACCATTGCTGTCACTGAGCAGAAATGTTCTATTCTGTAGAACTGTGGTATCTTAGCATAAGGAGACCAAAGTGCTGATGTGGGCTTTACATCTTTTATTGATTTTAATTTTAAGTAGGAACACTGAGATAACACAGGTGTGTGTACCTGACCACATTTTCTAAGTGGATCATTTGCAGCTGACGTCACAGACCCGAAAGCCACAGTTCCCCGAACATCATTTGGTCCCTTTTTAAGCATGAATGCAAAATGCTGATGTTTTTCTCAAAGCTAGTACTGCACAGAAGCTTTGGCAAAAGCATCACATGTCATACAGTAAGTGGGAGATGATAAGGAATGATTCATAAAATTGAGATATGTGGTTGCATGGTGGCCTCACAGGGAAAGGAAGTAGGAGCTATGAAGTTCCTCAAGGATGTAAAGTATGCAAATTAAAAAGATAACATGATTCACCATAAAAAGGGGTGGTTCTAAACTTCTAAAATTCTATAGTTCAAAATTTAAGGAGAAAGAGACCAAAGGCACAAAAAGACAATTATTTTAATATACATTATTTACACTTTTATATACAAAATTTTAACCCAAATTTGAAAGATTTTACATTATATTATGTTATTATATTATACTTTGTGCAAAATATGCTGTTACAAAGTCATGATACATGACAAAAATGAATCTTGAAGCTAAATGTTTTATTTAGCATTTTAAATATTTGGTAAACGTTTCAAATGTTGATGTGAATATTTCATACAATTGAATATTTCATACATTGCATGACATTTTTACTTTTTAAATGCTTAAAACAATGTGTCAGACATATAGAAAAAACCCAGACAGCATAACTGAGTGGAGAGTTGAGTGGAGGATCAAACTTTTATTATTCAGTCAGAAGTCAATGGCACAGACTACTGTCCTAAGAGAAGGACTAGACATCATTAGCAGTTCACAAAGCTATCACTTATATCAGACATTAGGGCTCCAAAGGAAAACAGTTTTTAAAGCAATCAATGTTGCCCTTCATTCAACATTTTGTAGTCTGATAATAATGCACATTGCATAGATGTGGGCGGCTTTCATTTGTGTACAATGGCAAACTGTGCTGGGCTAGATTTTAAATGCATCCTCTTTTCACTCTGTGAGTGTTTGTGTATTATGAGCTATAGTTTAGCTGTTTGAATGTTGTTTTGATAGCTTAGATGTTTTTCAGCTGTTATTGGATGTGAGGCTTGTGAATTTAATCAAGTTGCTTGCTGTCCTTTATGATGTTGTCTTGACTTGTAGGGTAACGTGAAAGCATGACTCCAGACAGTCCTTTCAGTCCGTCTTTGGTCTGTGGACAAGCAGAACTTATTTCTTTGAGTCTCATATGACTGTTTAACACATTTACGTCATGAAACATCAATGAAACATATGTAATCAAATGTATGAAATAATTATGCATTGCATGCTTTTAAAATATTTAGTAAATGTTTAGAACCATTACCTGCTGTATGAACTGTTCACTAAATGGAAGAAACGCTTAGTAAATGCTTCTTCTTTTCAAGGAGCCAGGATGGTAACTACAGCTATGGAGGAAGCTATTCTTGTCACTACGTTTCACCTTTCAGCCAATGGCTAAGCAGGTCTTCAGGGTTAGCAGGGACTTGTTATCATTCACACTTTCAGCAGTAACACTTCCTCTTAACATTATTGCCTCATTGAGATGCTGGTCGCCATGTCTTTGAGCCATCTTTTCTGTGAGGAGCTCTTGACCTCATAGCTCCAGGTGGGGAGGCGGATGGACTCATACATGTCAGCTTGCTGATGTTCACTGGGAGTCTGTCACAGTTTTTGACTCTTCTCCCCGATAGCTAGAAGGAAGAACTTAATAAACTTCCTCAGCTGTATAGAAAAATGTAGATTTAGAAGTCCCTTTTGAAGTAATTATTACTCTGGGTTTGCTACTTCCATGTTGTATTTCAGGAATTAGGAAACACAGAGGGTGGCTCATTTAAGATTCCAACTAGCAATAAAAATAACCAAAATATAAAATTAAGCCCCAAAAATATCATAGTGAAGTGCATCACGAGGGGGACCAGAAGGATATCACATGGTACTCAGTGGAAGAGAAAGCAAAGAAAAGCTTTTTTCGTAACCATTTCAGACAACTGACACATCGAGGTTCTGAAGCAACTATCATTTTTCTGGAGTTTAGTGTCTTCATAATAGCAAGAGAAATAGCTACAGCGTTCATGTGGCAATTGCATGCAGTGATATCAAGTCATGCCTATTACAAAATACGCCCTTCACCAGCTCCACCCACTGTCTTGTGGTGCCAGTGAAAGAGTAGCAGATTTGGGGGGCCAGGAGCTGACAGTGAGACAGTTAGCAAGGGTGTGAGTGAGTGGGTGACAAAGAGAGTTAATGAGTAAATGAATGAGGTAATGAGTGAGCAAGTGAGCTAATAATTGAGTGGATGAATCAGAGGGTAATTTACTTAGTGACTAAATGACCGTGATTGAGTGTGCGACTGAGTTAGTACATTGTGTGAGCGAAAGATTATGGAAGTTAGCCAGTGTGTAAATGCATATAGGCAAATCCTGTGTAAATGTATACTGTATATACATATAAGCAGTCTATAATTCCCACAAACACAGCACTCAGTCTCTTTATATTGTTCTCAGGCAAAATAGCTTCATTGCAGTGTCTACAGACCATAGTTATTAGTAAAATAAGGACAAAACAACAGCGCCATGTTAATGTGATAATTAATCAGCCAGCTAAATTAAACATACTATTATTAATAGGCACGTTTAAACAAGCGAGATCAGTCTTGTCAGCAAAACCTCATTCTAAACTGTCTGCAATCTAAGAGCAGTTCCATGCGACAGCACAAGGTGGCAGTGTTGCCCTCAGGCCAAAGACAAAGGCAGACCCAGACAGGGTTAGAGCGGAGAGCAAACCAAAGCCCAGAAGCCGCACTGCATCAAACACGGGGCCAATAATTGGTAATAAGCAGGCGCTGTCCTCTCATTTTATAACATGCCTGAGCAAAGTATTTATAGGTCGCCACCTCGAGGCTGAATTGCGCCTTATAATTCATTCCAGTAAGCATCAGCGAGAGTTGCATTTGTGGGGCATAAATTTCCCTCAAGCACCACTGCAAACATCTCTGAGCAGGAGGAAAAAAAGAAAAGGTAAGCTCATAAAGGAGACATGCACCAAAAACAAAGTTAGACCTGCCCAGAATTACAAACTGCTGGAAAAAATCAAACAAATAACAGTTCTGCAGGTGCTGGCGTTTAGGAAATCACTGACCGTTTTAAGGTTATCCTTAAGTTTGATGGCAATAATTCTCTCCGTGGTCCACAGGCTTCTCAGTGTTGGATGAAGTTCTTGCCACCATTAGAACAGCAGAGTCACTCAGCACCTGCCATGGCTTTTAAAGAAGCACCTCTTCAGGCTATACCTGGGTTTCCCTAAATCTGCACCATGTTAGTAGCTGTGCAACTGGAACGAGTCTCAGTCATCATCCCACTGAAAGTTTGGAATGATATTAGTTCTACACTCCTGCACAAATGACTTAGTGAAAAGCATTGCTATTGCAACTGTTAATTTGCAAAAGGTGAAATGTCAATGGCTTGTCGTGGAAATGTGTCTGTATGCAGAAACTATAACTTTGTGATTTAAACCGTGACCGAGTGATTTCTGGGGACTAATTACCATTCTGTACAGTGCAGGATGTGCTAGAGCACACAGTTCTGATACACGCTTTTCTTGAATTTCTGACTCAGTCTGTGGAGTGAGATCTAAATGAGTACACTGGTGAAGCAGGAAGCAGCTTTTTGGCTTTAAGCTTCACAATCCAGGGTACATAAAATTAGCTCAAACCTCATCCATACTTCACACTGAGCAAACAACAGATGTAATGGCATCAGGGCAGACTGAGTTTTGCTGGCTTTTTTACACTATAGCTGGAAAAAGGTACTTTTTAACTGTGAAACACAAGTCATGCGTACATTCTATTTGCATTTGACCATCTATGCCCTGCAAATGTAGTTGCTTGGGGGGATTTCTGGATTTGAATAGCTGTTGCTTCATTAATTGTATTTATTTTATTAATTTATTGTTCATTGTAGATTATTGAATGCTAAAGTACTGCCTACATCTTTTGCTGCAATGTTTATTTCACGTGGAAGTTTAAATGGTCCTCAAGTCACATCCTTAAACTCTCTGATTGGCTCATGAGTCTGCTAACAGACAATGAAGATCCTACGCTTAGAATCAGGGAAGAACACTCTGGACTACATCTGTTCATAATGAACTCATTCTGGCAGACTGGACAGATTTTCTGAGCTGACTGTCTGGCTGCCTGTAGTTGCCCCTGTCTGTACTAGGCTTAAGATAATCCGCGCACAGTTACGTGCGATAAAATTTCATGCCCTTGATTCATGGGAAGGGCAGCACACTTGTGCCATCTTCTCACAGCCCCTTGCTCTTGGGTTAAAATACTTACCTTATATGGAGTTTGTATGCTCTCCCTCACTGTCTGCGCTAATTTTTTTTTTCTGGTTGTTCTGGGTTCCTCCTGTAGTTCAAAGACCTGCTGTCTTGGCTAATTAGCACCTCCGAATTGAACCCCAGTGTGTGTGCCCCACCAAGAGTGCGGTCCAGCCCCAAGCCCGGTGCCTGCTGGGTTCACAGCACACCCACCGTGACACCCTGAAGGATAATGTGGCCACCGCATAGGGGTGGCTCCAAATATGCTTTAAGCTCAAAATATGGAAACCATTTCTTGTGATCTACAATATATAGTAACTTTGAATAGGAAATAAACGTGGTATTGTAAGGAGAGGAATATGGGAATATTATCTCTTTTTCTGCATACATGTTCATGGAGATTTAGGATTCCGTCACCAAATTTGTCATTTCATTTTGATGAATTTTGGTAATTGGTTTGAATTTTCTATACACTTGTCAATTTTCCTGCAAAATCCACTGTTACTCAATAAGGATATCTTACACTTCACATCACTGTGAATTTTTACCTTGGCCTTCTAATATAAATCTAAATCTAATCTAAATATAATCTTAAATCAAAAGCAAAACACCAATTTTGTACACACAGTACATGATATTTGAAATGTCATGTACTGTAGTACTGCTATAACACATTGTTAGGCACCATGAATATTTTAGTATGATGCAGGATAATGTGGCCCTAATGGGTCATTGCTTGGTGCAATGGGAACACTGATATAGGGTAAAGCTGCTCCTATATATCTTTATTAGGCTCCCGGTGCAGTTTAATATGACGTAGGTGATGTTGCTCCCAAGGCATATTGTCATGCACTATGCGTGCACTAAAATGAGCACTACTGTTGTGCTTAGGTCCTATCACAGTCTCTTAGCCAGCTGCTAAATCATTGTGCGACTGCCTGTCCTCTTCCCATGTTCCTGTACAATATGCATTTGTGTTTCTGTCACTCCTGTGATATGTAATATGCAGAATGTCTGGACATGATTCCCTTGCAAGTTGTTCTAGAGAAGAGCATCTTTCAAAGGAATAAATGAATACATTTGTATACAGTATATATCAATAACATTTTTTACAATAAAAAAGTGAACTGAAACTGAGGGAGAGTGAGTCCGATGGCAGAGCTTTTTGAATACAGATAAAAGGGAAAATCTCCTTGAACAAATTAATTCAATTAAAAGTGAAGTTCCAATTCCAGAAGAGCTGAAATATTTCCCTGACAGAGGAGACTGGGGTTGTGAGATTGGGCGGCAAACAGAGGAGTCCCTCCAAACCTCCACAGATGAACAGGCCTGCCAATTCGGTTACCAGCGGAGAAAACACCACTGTCAGATTCTCAATGAAAACAAATGGGACATGACTTAAATACAGTTCTAACGACGTTAGCATTAAGCGAGCAGCGCTAGTGGGCAAAACAAATAAGAGACACGGAACGCGGCTCAGCAAGCACCAGAGTGCTGAGGGAGTTTCACTGGAGTGGTGCGCGCCAACAGAGGGGCGTGCGAAACAGAAGGACATGCAGCGGGGCTTGTGTTAACCATAGCGAGAGGCGAGGCTCCCGGTCCTTCTCTCGCACCCATGGGTCAGTGCGTGACCCTGGGAGGAAAGTGGGGGTCTCCCGCCACCCCCCACTTCCTGTGTGCCTGTTCCCCATGTGTCTCTTGACTCGTGGGACAGAACGACAGTGACACACGAGGACCGTGGCTACCCATTGTTTCCCCTGCACCCTCTGCGGATGTGGATCGCTCTGTCAGAGAGCGTGCAGCGGACGCATCCATCACCCCGGCGTCTCCGTGGCGATGGTGGGCCCGGCGTCTCTATTCTAATTCATCACAGCCACATGTTTCATCCAGCCCCCGCTCAGCTCACCCAAACACAACAGCGGTGAACTGTGAGAGAGAAGGGAGGGGAGGGGAGAGGAGGAGGGAGGGAGGGAGACAGGTAGGGAGGGGGAGGTGGAAAGGGTAAAGAGGTGTCGGAAAGGAGTGTTTGAAGAGGACAGAGCAGGAGGAGAGAGGTGCTCAGAGGGGAGGAGCAGGAGGAGAGGAGGGGAGTTTGGACAGAAAAGAGCAGACAGAAGACATGCTTATTACCGATGTGGTGGGATGTACGGGGTCAGTCAGAAACGGAGTGAATGACAGTCCACACAGTGCAGAGCCTGAGGACATTGCTGCCTTCAGCCGTGACAGAGCCCATGGGCATCACATGGCCACAGTCACCGTTTATTGGGAACATCCACATATCCACACAAGATTCACGCACACCAGTACATACACATGCATTTCCTCTCTCCCTCTCTCTTTCACTCTCTCTCATTCCATTCAGTTTTGAAATATGCCTCAGAGGTATGATTTCAAATTAACAGTACTGCTAAAGCAAGGTTATAAATGCAACGTATGTGGTACACTCATAACAATAATGATGAAAATTTTCAAAAATGTTAAAAAAGTACACACAGTTTTACTATCACTCTACACATCTCTCTATATATCTGTACAGAATATCTCTCGCTCTCTCTCACTCTCTCTCTCTGTCTCTGATGAATGTGTACGGAAGCACTACTTACTGTATTTATGAGACACAGGCAGTGTAAAACCATGTATAACTGTATAAGGCATACCTACTTATATAAACATATGGCCCAAGAGTAAAATCTGAGTGGCATAAAATCCAAGTTATGTTGCAACTTGTGTAACCCTTACATAACTGGGGGACAATCTGAATTGGTAACAATAGCAATAATAATAACAATGACAATAATGAAACACTGACTCATTCACTACTCCCCCTGCACAGGGACACCGATCACGTTGCTCCAGGACATCCAGTCACTGTCCCTCAGTCTGTTGCAGATGGATACGTCCCCTGGCTGTCATGTTCACAGTCTGGTTTGCAGAACTCCACTTGCTGAAGACTGAAAGGCTGCAACAACGTTGTATGATTGTTAAATTACATCACTGCAAAGGATTATCAAAATGTTCACACAACAAAACAGACTTTGGAAGACCTGGAAATTCCAAAACCCAAAACACACTTTCGCATTTCCATACAAAATTCAGAATGCTTAATCACTCACTCAGTTGTTCTCCTAAGGACATATTTAAAATTCTAATATCTATTCTGAATAATTTCCATTTAATTCAGTTTCCATGAGTAGTGCTTGTTATTGCAAATGGTGTTGGCCATATCACAATACAGGAACGGTTTGAGGAAACCGTAACATGAGACAACGTGAAGCAGGCTTTAGACATTGATTGCAAATACAGGTGTGGTCATGGTCAACATCGAGTCCAACAGCAACAACAAAGATGTGCCATTTCTCCAGTGAAATCAGGGCAGCCATAACTGACAGAGCAGCAGACAGGCACTAGTCAATGGGAGATGCTGAATGGGGTCACCCAACCCAGTCTTAAGAGGACACCTTTAACTGCAATAATCCAAACCAACTTCTCTTAGTACAAGTAATTCTATACTCTAGCTCAATTACAGTCAATACACAGTAAATGGATACATATGCACATCATTAGGGTAAATGCTGAATGTGCATATTTACAGTGCTATTCCTGTGACATTTTTTTGCTTATCCATTTAGAAATGAAATAGAAACATCCACTGGTGGGTGTGGCTGTATCCTAAATGCTGAGCAGCAGATAATATTAGAGCGAGGACGCAGGCCAAGAATGAAATTTGCCACCAGGAAATCCAAAAGCAACATTGTGACTGATGTCGCTTGAAAGGGAACCAAATTTCCAGCAAAGCGGATCCATTTGCTCCCTTTTCAAAGGAATGAGGGGAGGGTGGCAGGCGCTCAGCACTGTCAGCGTGCAGTTATTTCAGAAGCACTGCGGTAATGGTATGATCAATTTCAAGAAGCCATTGCGGGTCTGCAGCACTACAGCAGAGTGGAAAGGCTGCACTTGGTAAAAATGTGTAAGCACAGTCACAACTGCGCACGTATCAGGATAATAACGATGGACTTGCGCCAACTGGCATGAATCATTTTATGTAGATGGAGTTGGATCAGCCCTGCAGTTGGAACCTCACTGGCTTGCATGCTGCAGTTGACTTACCAGGTCAGTGTGGCCATACCAAAATATCATACATTGAGAATATATCTTCTCTATATTTTTTAGCTCAATGAATATATTGAAAATGTGTAAATTTGGTATACTGAAATATATTTCTGCTTTGTATTAAAGTATTTTAAATGTATTTGGAATATATTTTTGGGCTGGACAGCATATCTCTCAGTATATTATATAGTTTAATATATTTCATTTTTATATGGGTGGTGGGAATGCCATGTTTGAGAACCTGAGACCTGTGCTATGGCACCCATTCCATGGGTAGGACCATTACAGAAAGCACATCTGGTGAGTGTCCCAGACGGCCTGTGCAGTCACCGCCTACAGTAAAATGCTGAAATCACATTCATGGTGGAGCGGGGTAAAGTAAATTAGCATTGTCCAGTGGCAGTGCTAAAGTGAACTGTAGCATGTCTAGAACTCATTCCAAATCTGCAGTAATGCTTTTGGCTCCCTTCCCCCATCTCTTAGCCAATGAAGAGCTTGGCCTGGAGGTTGGAAAGTGCATAACTGGCAAACCATATAAGCAGGCCATTTTTCTCCAAGCAATAGATGAAGTTTGTCATGAAATTACAACACAGCAACTGCAGGGAAGGTTGTGTAAAAAAGGGTTTTCCCACACAAAAAAAACCTTGCTACCTTGCAGATAAAGACATTAGATACGATTTTGATATTAATACAGTATGGGATAATGGATCTATTCATTTGCATAGTGTTCAACTTTACTTTGCATATTTATCAAAATGTACTTATGTTCTTTTGTTCATTTTAATTTAGCGCCTTTCAGCCATTTGTAATTTCAAAAAGAATTATGCATCCTGAGTACATTGTGCTGTGATTTAGTGTTGGACAAAAAATATTTGACAAAGATGAATATATGCTGTGTTACTCTGCTAATTTTCTCTAATTAAGTTGGTGCAAGTATATGCTTTTTCCAAGATGTACTTATCAAAATTAAAACTTGGTTTTGTACACGCTTCTCTCGGACTGAATAGTTTCTTTGTGTGTGGCTTTGAATTTTTCCACAGCCCTTTATCAATCAAGAATGTAAATCAGGGTGCATTGTGTTTAAAGGGATGAAGTCCTCTTTTCCTTTAAGGTATTTATAACCAGGCCAATATTCCCTGATGTGCTGCTCAGAAGACCCTGGGAGTGGGCAGGTGCATAAGGGTCGGTCTCCTGGCCTCTGGAAGGTGGCTCAAAGGGACTTTTTGACCAGAGAAAGAACTCTACATTCAAATAAAGCAACAGGATGGACAAAAAGAATGTTCTCCCTTTCAGCAGGTGACAGAAGCACTTGCTAGTATCTTTTGGTCAGATCCTCAGTCATCTTCAGTTGTGAGCTCACATCCTCAGTTGTGAGCTCAACCACCTCTGGTGTTAGGTAGCAGCTGAACTCTGAAACATTCCTTAGTTTTTAAAAGTCACTGAAAAAAAAATCCAGCTTCAAGGGGTTTCAGGATCATGCCAACCATTGTGGGGCTGATGCAGACTTGTGATACACATGCATAAACATCGTGTAAGTGCTTTTGTGGAGAATTGCACGCTTCTGTTACTACTAATCTCATTCAGACATGGGCTGCTTAAGCCCCTATGTGGGAGATGTGTTTGGGGAAGCATGTGCCCAAAGTTAGGGTGTTTTTCTCAAAATAAGGGTGTGTCTCATTATTCTCCAATATAGGCTTATTTTCCTTATGTGAAAAATCAATGTGGTTATGGAAACATGCTCAATGGTCATGTATACACATGTACATGAATACCTACAAATCATCAAATCCCCATGTCCTCTGTCAGCACTACACAGATACATAATTACTGGATGGTGCGGAGGGAACAATCTAAGGTTTTCTCTGAAAACAATCACGAGTTAGCGGGAAAACATAAAAGGAAATATTTTTATTTTAACACATTGCACTATAACACTGTGATATGAAGGGGGAGATTGGAGATTGGGAGATGACAATTCAGATAACAGTGATATTCCCTATGATTTAAACAGTAGCTAGCTCCAGACAGTGCATGGTAGCTGGCATAGAATAGTTGGACAGTGTCTACAACCACTTTGCCAGTTAGGTATCCAGCTACGGCAATGGCAAAGCCGGAAGAGACAGTTCTATAAGGTGAGAGTGAAGCACAAAGGAATCCCAGGTCTCATTTACACGGTCCAGCACTTTTGGCTGGACAAAGTGACAATTTATGATGCCAGCTCTTCTCTAAGGACCTGGAAGCCACATGAGTCTGCTCTGTAATCCCAGATACGGTGAAAATAACCAGTGGTCCTGCCATTTAGTTGTTCCGGCCAGAATCAAAATACATCATGGAATCTCACAACAATGACTGCTAGCCCCCAAAAGCAGCATCAATATTTTATGTAGCTGGTACATAATCCATTGGTTTGGCAACACTTTCCTACACTTTGGCTAGCTAGCTTGGCAACATTGAATGCATTAGGTCTGTGCACACTGGCAATTGTAATGGGGGCATTGTATAAATGCAGTGAAAAAGCCTACTGGGCAACACGCATTGCCATAAATGAGGTGACACAATTGTTCCAGAACAGAAAGTATTTTGCAAGCTAACTAGTCTGAAGGACTTGCTAGTTCTGGTCACAGACAAACTCCTCCGCATCGATGTCCAGGTGTTTCAGTCAGTTCCTGTGTGGGATGCTACAGCATACGCAGCTGCAATCATAAAATTCCAGTACACTCAACTCAACACTCAACTGACAGTTTCATATAAATGAAATACTTTCAAATATTGCAATTCACATTGCGGGTATGTATGTTCTATATACTCTCATATTGTCCAGTTCTTTTGTGGTGTTATCTGTTTGATTTCAGGTATCCTGGAGGGGTGGGGAGTCCAAGATCCACCGTCTAACCACTGGGGTCCCTAAGGGATCGCTGCTTGGCCCCCTCCTCTTCTCTCTATATACAACTGCTCTGGGTCTGATCATCCAGGTGCATGGCTTCTCCTACCACTGCTATGCGGATGACACCCAGCTCTACCTCTCGTTCCAACCTGATGACCTCACTGTCTCAGTGCGGATCTCTGCCTGCCTTTCAGATATCTCAGCCTGGATGAAGGAGCGCCACCTTCAACTCAACATATCCAGGACTGAGCTCCTAGTGATCCCAGCCAGCCTGTCGATCCAGCACGACATCACCGTTCAGCTCGACTCAACGACACTGACTGCATCCAGGTGTGCAAGGAACCTGTGGGTAGTGATAGATGACCAGCTGAGATTTACTGACCACATCACTACGACTACCAGATCATGAAGATTCGTGCTGTACAACATCAGGAAAATCAGGCCCTAGCTATCCGAGCATGTTGCGCAGCTCCTTGTCCAGGCACTAGTCATCTCAAGACCGGACGACGGCAATGCTCTTTTGACCGGCCTACCTGCATGCAATATTAAACCTCTACAGTTGATACAGAATGCAGCTGCACATCTGGTTTTCAACCAACCAAAAAGGGCTTGTGTTATACCTCTCCTAGTCTCACTCCAGTGGCTCCCTATAGCTGCCCGTATCAGGTTCAAGGCCTTGATGCTTGCGTACAGGGTGACAGACAAAACTACACCTAAGTACCTGAACGACTGCTACGCTCTGCCACCAAATGGTGGTCCCGTCACATCGTGGCATTAAATTACTATCCAGGACTTTCTCCACCATTGTCCCCCGCTGGTGGAATGAACTTCCACACCTCATCTGTTCTACTGAGTCCCTCTCTGTCTTCAAGACACATCTGAAGACAAAGCTCTTCTGCTCTCACCTGAGCACCTGAAACACTTCCCCCCTATCTCCTACTAAACCACGCTAAAATAAATAATTAAATAAATAAATACATAAATAAAAGATGTAATGGTTTGACTGTAACAGTTTAACATAATGGTTTGGTTGTAATGGTTTAACGTAATGGTTTGGTTACAATGGTTTAACGCACTCGCTAGCTTAACCTGCTAGCTAGTTGGTGCCTCGCCTGGCCAACCTTTGGAACTTTGTCATGCAGTACTTCTAATATTGTTGACTCTGTATGGTTTTTTGCTTGTGTTGTATTGTACCTCACTTGTCGCTTTGGATAAAAGTGGCTGCCAAATGAATACATGTAAAAGTAATCTAAATCAATAATGTCATTTATAAAAATATAAAATATAGAGAAATATTTGATAGTCAACTGAGGTTTTAAATTTGTAACATTTTAGGCAGAGGTGTTTAAAAAGATCATCTGGGAACTGTTTTCTTTTCTCTGAAATATCTGCTCAGCTCCCATAATAAAAGTGAGTGTCTTGTGACTGAGTTCTGCAATGAGGCCTAATAACTCTACAAGAAAATCTATAGGCCATCAGGTTTCTGATTAAGAGGTGTGGTTTTCCAGGGAAATTTACATTTATTCACAGCATACAACTTTGTACCATACATTTGGAGAGATTTGAGGGTGCATAAGTTAAGTCTGAATCCCAAAAACAGAAAAACATCGGTGAAGCCCGCTCAAAAAAAGATCAGCAACCTTTAATCTGTGTCCCCCCAGTGTGAGGGCTCAGTTACGTCTAACTTTTTTTTTACCTCAGAGCAGATGGCCTCCAGTCTAACTGTGAGAACCCAATAAAATCAATCCAATGTCTGGATCATGTATAAAATGATATAGAATTATACATTTTCATTGATTGCAGCTGATTGATTAACATGCACCATGAGTCATAAAGCACATAAATGCATGCTAAACAGCTTGGCTTGACACTATTTTAATACTCTTATTAATATTTATTGTTATGTTGATATTCAGTGACAAATGATCCGTGTGAATAAATCCCACTCTGAACGGCACAGAGCTTGGATTTATGTTTTTATATGCAAAACCCCTGACTTTTGTGCATTTTAATGTGCCTGTCATTTGGATGCTTTAAAGCTTTAAATGTAAACCCCCAGTGAGCTGCATTCCCTCCGAACTCTGAGTCCCAGCTCTGCTAATACAGGGCTCCACCTCACTGTACTGGAATTCACACTTAGGGCTGATACAACTCTATTGGTCTTGTTAACAGTGGAGAGGCATTCCATTGTCAGCTGATTCAAGCTTGCACTCTGCAGTTAGGTTATTATTCAGAAGAGACCAGAACCTTTGGGCTTGTAGTTCCTTAAAATGAATTTCTTTGTTATTATCCTTTGTTATTATCTTTTCAGCCATTATTATCTTTTCTCTTTTTTAACTATGGTCCGACTCACTTCTACTCTTTATCTGTTTCCTTCTTCAATCCTCATGCTTCAAATTCCTTGTCTTTCTTATGTTTGTGTCCTTCTCCACCTCCTTGTCTTTTGTGAGTTTTCAAATGGTGTTTATTGATTTGTTGTTGTCCAAAAGTTAAATGGCGAGAGCTGAAGTTTGATTTCATCTGCCTTGATCTGTCACCTCTCTCCTGTCTCTGTTTCTCTTTCCCACCAACAGGCAAACTTGACTTTTTGTGCTGTCAACAGCTCTCCTCCCACATACAATGGCATGCAGTCTTTCTTTTGTAAATTATGGGGGAGTGAAGAACCTCTGTTTGTTCCAGGTGATCCAACTAGGCAGCAACATAATTACATTCCTGTCCTCCTGTCTGGGCTCACACATAAGACAGCGCTCATTGACATCTCTGTCAGCCACTGTATCATTTCTTGACCAGCATGGATATGTTTCTGTGGCTAACCTGCAGTCCCATGATATTGTCTAACACTCCAGACTTTCACACATGGCCCCTGAGGTGAGAGTGAAGGGAAAAAAGATGAAAAAAATGAAGAAGAAAATGTTACTGATGGGTCCAGTGAAATGCGTGAAATTGCTACAACAGCACAGACCAAAATAAAGGTATTGTGTTTGGGTTATCCCTGTCATCTCACCAAATACAGTGGAATGTCAGTGTATGTTTGGCAAAATAGTTCATTCCATGACCAGTACCTCCTCCTGTAAAAATGTGGAATAAAGCAGATTTCGTGTACAAATTAATCCAGAGACGCCATTTTACTCAGGCAGAAGTAACATAATTCTGCATCTTATTCTGGGTCAGTTTTGCCTTCCCTGATCTGCACTAATCTTCTTTGCTTGACCAAAAATGAAGTGAATAACATATCATTTAAAAGCCGCAAACTAGTGTTTGGTTTTTCCTGTTTCTCCTTTGGGCATTTCTTTATCAAGGTTACAGAGCCTTTTTGTAAGACTTATATGTTTTTACCTTTCCATCTGAAGCAAGTGTGGGTTTCTGTATCTCATAGGTCATTATTACATTCAGAATAGTCCAATAAAAATGCCATCCACAAATGTGTCTCAATGGGTAAATGGGCCACAGGTAGTCTTGGGTCTCGCTGTTGAATGTGTAAGCCTGTAACTGCGGCCTGGCTGAAGGAATTCTGCTTCCCTTGCATGGAGGTGTATAAAAGCATATTCCAAATAATGATTCATTCTGCTTCTCCTCTTAATGAAGAGCATGATTAATGTAGGGTCCTGCTACACTCTTTTGTGGGATCATTATTATTATATTTCTCAGACAGTGGAAGGGACAACCTGCCACACAAAGGTAATGGCCATAATTAAGAGGAGGGTTTTTTTTCCCCCCCTCCAGCTACCATTTATTACTTCTCAACCTGCGCTGTGTTCTACTTCCTGGAGAGGTCTCTCGGCTGAGTAGGAGGAGTTAATGGCCCTATTAGTTCAGCTCATCTGCGAGTTCATCCAAGGAGCTAACCTGCGCAGCAGTTCCTCTGCAGCTCTGAGTTAATGAGGACGTTACGCCAGCAAATACAGCTTCTCTCCTGCAGGCAGCAGGGGAGCCGGGTCCATTCTTTCCCTGACCTGGACAGAGTGAGCGCCGGTGAACATTTCCTACAGTGGGTCTCCGGTTGTGGTGAGATAAAATCTCCGTAAACATTTTGACAACCTTAAATGGTATTAGTGAAGCCCAAAAACAACACAAACAATGTAGATGAAGGCATGAGCTATGTTCATGAATGCTGCTTTGGTATCAGTGAAACCGAGCATGCTCAGTGACTGGCAACTTCCGAAAGAATCTACAGCACTGCGTGCATTTGACCCAGAATATGCCCTTCACTGGAATGAAAATTATCAGGTTGTGATGTCATAAACATGGAAGATTTCATTGGTTCCACAAAATGTCAAGAGTTTACTGAAGTGGGGCTGTATTGTGAATGCTTGCCAAATTGTGATTGTCTTACACAGAGCATTGAATGACACTGTCCAAGCAGTCTTCAGCAACAATGAACCTTCCCTGTGACTGCTGTAGTTTGTCTATGTGCGGAATGATTGATTCAGATTTCCATTGTCCATGGTTAGTGCCCCCTCTAGCACCTATTAATAGCGCTTGCAGGGTCCACCAATGAAAGTGCAGCCAGCCATCTCTCCCTGTCAAATGGGCAGGTGACAGAGATGGTCCAAGCACCCCCCCAGCTCCTCTCCCCCTCATCCGGAGAGCGGATTCCCATCCCGCGGAGGATTGGGTGTAATACAGTGGATTTATGCTTCCCCTGAAACTCATAGATCTGCGCAGGGCCACAAATCACTGTCCCCGGTGTCCGTGGCGCTGTAATTAAACCTGCAGAGACCCAGGCTCTCGGATCGGGCCCCGGGGCATCCGCGCGTCATTTCCCAGAGTAATGTTCGGGAAAAACGAGGAGGGGCGGCCGTCAGCGCGGCTGCATCCTCCTCACTCCCTTCTCAAACACAAATCTGTTTTTAATTGGGATTTTGCATTTGATTAAACCACACGGCACATTTATCATCTGAACTGTGATGTAAATGTCAGGAGAAGCACTTGAAAACACAGCACGGGACACCTGCAATGAAAGCCATTTGATGAAAAAAGGATGCTGCATGTTATAATTACTGTCGATGTAGGCAACTGTATTTTATGTTGCCTGATCATTGTTCATGCATTTCCTCATCAAGTTGCAATGCAATACCTTGGTATAGTATCCACACAAAGCAGCTGCTTACATTTTGTATTTCAATGCTATGCTTTCTGGATTATATTGTCCAGAGTTTAAGTAGTAAATTAAATGTTTGTTGAAAGTATACCTCCTCTCTCTTGAACCAAAAAAATTACAAAGTGATTTATGCATTTTGATGCAGTAATACCAGGTTCTGCCATACATTACAAATATTAGTAATAGTAACAGTAGCAGTAGTACTAACAACAAATACAAAATTGGTGTTGTTATAACAATGATAAATACCTGTAATACCTTTGCCTAAATAACACTCCAAACAAATAATTAGCGGATTCACAGCACAACATCAGAGACAGACTGTGCTGAAGCACACAGAGGTTAAAGAGGTGCCCCAACCCCCCCCCCCCCCGAAGGCGACGGCAGGTGGAACTCGAGTCTGCCGATCTGACAGCGGCACATCACTCATTCCGCCTGGGGGGGGGGGAACGAGGCTGAGTAGAGCAGCAGACAGGCAGCCAGTGGCCAGCGGTACTCTGGAGGAGTGCAGGAGATGAATGACTGTATGTATGCGGATGCAGCGGAGTAAAGATCAGAGACCAGGGTTAATAGCAGCCATGATCCGTGAAACTGGCAGTGGCCAAATATTACCTGTATGCAAGGTGTAAAGTGTGTCGTTATGCAGAGGTAATGGGATACAGTAAATCGGTTTATTCAGCCAAACCTCCAGCATAACTCCTGCTTCCCGAGTCTGCACAACCTGTTACATCATCACCCCGCTGCAAATTCTGAGGTGCTGAGAGCAACGACCACAACAACTCTACCTAAGGCTTCCTGGGGCAATTTTTGGTGTATTATTTGACCTCAACACAGGCTTAATCTGGTAGAGGTAGTAGCAAGAGTAGTATTTTATTGGTCTTAGAAGAGGAAATGTCTTTATCACCAAAAGCACAAGGCACAAAATGCATTGTCTCATGGAAGAAGGTCACGGATGCACTAAAAACCTTAGCAGCGATAAAACAAACCCTGTTATTATGGGTACAATGGTAAAAAAAAAAATCACTGTGAAAATGGGATACAATTATCTCTGCATTTATCAAATGAAAATAGAATCAAAGATGGGTGTTCTAAATTCAGTACATACAATTAATGAGTCTTAGTTAATTATTAATCCTTTTTCTTTATGAGGGTGGAATAGATTGTTTTCCTGAATTTTATTTAACCACTAGACCCCTTCCCCCCCTCCCTGCCCCATTCACAGGGGGCATGTCTTGTCTCCATTTGTTGTACTTGTTTTGAATGTTTTCCTTTTGTAATCCTGCCACTACCCTCCTCTCCTGAGGCACACCTACTTATTTTGCCAAAAATGTAGATAATAGAAAGATCTCATTACCACTATCCATCTCTGGGGGACCTCTTTTCCGGTAACTCAAAAAATATTTGGAACACGTTTCTAATAGAAATGCTGCACACTTATTGCATATTTTAAATTGCATTTTGTCATCAAGCAGCTGTTTATTCAAGGCATTTGGAACACATCAGTGCTAATAATGAGAAGGAATATACATAAGGATATTAAGCTGACTAAATCAAACAGGAAATTAATCATCGGGTTGAAATTGGGCAAGCTAGAAAGCTAGGTAGCTAGCTGTAAAGTTAGCCTGCAGCTAAGTCATCTTAAGTCATTACAAATAAGGGGAGAAAAAAAACAAAACATTGACTTACAAAACAATGTCAAAAAGTGCTTTAGGAGAACAAAGGCATTTTTTAGAGAATTCCAGGCTCAGTCCAGCCTGTACCTTCTTGCACTGAAACAGGGCTGGCTGCATGCAAAGTGTTGTACAGAGAGTGACCGCTGATACTCTGCTAAACCTTCTGCTCTGCTCAAACTGACGGTAAGCGTGAGGCGGAGAGAGGAAGGGAGGACTCACATTCATCAGTGTGACTATTGCAGACTGGAAAACGCACTCAATGAATACTAACACTGCTGAGAGCACTCGGCAAACATTAACATTCAGGAAAAATGTATTATTTGTGCATATCCAAAAAAACACATTAAAATTTGGGTACATCTCTATGAGATACTGTATGTATGCAGAGGAGGTGTCGTAGAGGGGGCTGTATTTCAGTGCAGTGGCTTTGTTATGTACAGCCAGTGGTAGTAGACAAAGATAGGGAAGGGGGAGGGGGTTGGGGGTGGGGGTAGGTGAGGAGAGAGAGCACCACTTCCAAGTAACTTGTAGTTTGGAAGTAACATCGCTCTAGCTCATTAGTATGGAGCTGCAGTAGTCCAAACAGGACAACACTGTTTGGCATTAAGTGCAGAAGGTGCTGAAAAACAGGCAGGACTCTCTAGGTGAGGAAGCAGCAGATACACCTCGGAGGTGATTGATGTTCTGGGTGAAAGTGCACAGGTTGTCGAAACAAGCACCAAGGTTCTGAGAGAGGAGTTCTGGGGTTCTTCAAAGACTCAGTGACATCCTGGACTGGGGAGGATTAAGACACGAGATACAGTACAGTACATCTGACTTGGGGCAGCTGAGCTTGGGACGTTAGGTTAGAGATCAGAAAGATCAGGAAGAAGAGGCAGGTATATACCCGTGAAATGACCAACAGGAGACATACTCACATCCATATAATTTCAGGAGGTTGGTAGATCAAAAAGGAACGGTACCCAGACACTATTGTAGCTCCCACAAATGCCTATATCACACTGTAACGCAAAAGGCAGCAGAACCCAATGTTTTTACCAGGTGACTCTCAGACAGAGGGAAAGAGCACAATATTTTCAACAAAATATTTATTCAAACATTTCTTTAGAGAATGTGGTAATATATGTGTGAATCGCAAATACTTCTTCATTGTTGCTACAGGTCTAAAAGGAATTTAAAAAGATTTACATACTTTTGCTAATTATCTCAATGAATGTTACATCTCACATGTTTGTTGTTTTTAATCAATGTGCAGCTTTTAATGGTTTCAGTGGTACCTCAACAGAGGTGGTTCAAAAGTATGTATGCAGGAAATACTCATGTTTGCAAACACCGATGTTTGCATCATAAGGGTATGAACAGCCCCGTAGAATGAAACAGTGTGGCATTTAATCACACACACACACACACACTTTGATCTGCAGCCCTCCTCGGGCGAGCACAGTGGTGAGCACATCAGCGGCGGTGGCTCCGTCATACTCACAAATTCAGGAGAGACACGACCAATTAAACTTCAAAGGCAGAGGAAACGCCAGCTTTACGTAGCCTTCACCTCTGGCTCAAACATGCGGTCATTTAGCCACACAGAGACTGCGTGAGAGTACCAGCACATGTGTGATTACTGCCTGCCTGCTCTCACTGACAAGTGTCTGAACTTAAATGTCAGCGCATTCAACTTTTCTCCCATAGAGGTGGCGACAGCACTGGTCATTTGAGAGATAGTTAATGTCCATCTGTATAACTTTAACCCATTGGTTTTCTCACTGAAATACATCCCAAGATGTTGAGATCAGACTGGCTTCCTCTATGATAATATATTTCTGACTGGCTGTCAATCCTTTCTGTGGTATTCTGGGTAATAGGGTATTCTGCTTAAGTAGGACTATGTTCTGAAAAGCTCTGCAAAACTAGCACGGCAGAAGCCCTGTCCCATGAGAAGTCTGTGCTTTACAGTCTACCCAGTAGAAAATGTGTTCCACAGAGGCCCTGTGCTATGCAGTCTGTATAGTGGAGTCTGTTCTTCAGAGCCCCTGTGCTATAAATGCTATAAATGTGCTGTTCCTGCGGTGTATAATCAGTGATAACTGACTCATTACAAAATCAGTAATCTGCACCTGCTGCAAGTAACTCCTGAGCATGTGTCAATGATCTGCAATATCATCCACTCAAAAGATAAGGCTAATGAAATAAAACACTCATATTATTTATCCCTGCGATATTAGTGCAACATAATAAAAGGTTAACTCCTCTGATACCGCATTTATCATCAAAGCTTTTGATTTTGAGGAACAATTTGCGATAACTAGGTCTTCCCTTGGTGGAAAAAAAAACCCCCAGCAAATTAAGACCGGGCTGCATTGCCATGGAAACAGAGCTGCACAGCCCCTCGATAGGATATTGCATCCTCAGCCAGAGAGGGGAGATCAGGCTGGACTGGAGTGTGTGCGTGCGTGCGTGCGTGTGTGTGTAGGTGTGTAGGTGTGTGCCTGCTTGACTAAAGAGGGTGATTGTAATGTGTAAAAGATTCTAGACCATTGGCACAAGGCAGGAGTGAGATAGCACGAGGTTCCACACAACAGTGTGACAAAACCACAGCTTCCAAATGGCCTCTTTGACATGTGCAGGCAGAACCTGGGCTGAACTCTCAGTTCCATTTTACTGTCCTGACATGAAAGCATTTTGAGTTAGGAATCAATCTGTTTTGTGTTTATGTTGGTCTTGGGTAAGAATATAGGTTTTGCACATAGTGTGATAATAAGGTGTTCAGAGTCTTACGAAGGCAACTCTCAGTTGTTACCAGTAACAACAAATAAAATAATAAAAATGAATAAAATCCAGTCTCACCAGGAGGTGTGACATAGATACTGCAGCTCTTCATACAACTGTCATGCTGTCCCACAGTGTGATTTTTATTGAATTTACTAATGATTCTGATCTATACTCTCCCAAAATCAATCAAATATTGTTAATAAATTAAATGACCAAGTCTGCTGAGGTTTGCAGGGCTGAAATATAACACTTTGAAAGTATATCACACAAGCCTGCATTTTCAAAGACGTATTTCACAGATGCCTCAGGGAGCAGCCTTTGTTCTTCCACCTCATGCCTTTCACTGCTGGATACCACAGAGACTCTACCTCAATGTCCTGTACGATGGCAAAACATCAAATTTTAGGATGCAGTCACACATAACATAAATTCACTAGGAATTTCAAAAAAGGACAGTTAAAGAAATTAAGAACAGATGGCAAGTGTATAATTTTGTGCAAATGATGAAAAATGCTATTTAAGGAGTCACTGTCGAAAGAAAACTAACAAAACAGGCAGATGCCCACCTGAGGAGACACTTTGGTTATGTTTTGAATAGGCTGACAGTTGCATAACCACCCGAACAGGTTGTGCAGTGTGGTCATCTGCTGTGAGTGCATTGCCAAATTAGTTTAATGAAACCCAACAGAGCATGTGAAAGTCAAGGTGTTTTTTCTGACAATTTATGTTACAATTTATTTGGCAGCAAATCATGAAATACGGCGAGCTACCTGCAATAAATCTGAGGTAAAATATTTATTTGGCATTAATGTCAAATAATCATCTGTCGCAATGCATAAACGGATTGTAACCCATCTGGTCTACAGATTCATTGGTTTGTAACTTTAGGCCAGATTGGGGTAAAGCAATCCAGTAAAGGCGAAAAGTGGTACAGGTTTCATTTTAAGCTGAACTCTGAGAGAGATGGAATCACTTTGAAGCTCAAGGGCTACTAATGAACTTTGTGAAAATGCATGAAGAAGTATGAAGCGATGTAGAGGATCTATGGATCTATTGTTCCTCTTGAGTGTTCTGCCATTACACCCAGAGGCCTTGGTAACAACATCTTTTAAAATAGGCTGTTGGTCATGTTCCTGCTTTTTATTGTCTGCTTTGACACCTTGTACCTTTTATCTTTGTCATATTTCAGATCCTCCCGTCATCTCATAATCACTCACTGTTTATTGCTGTTCAGTGCTCTGAGTTTGTGAAAGGCGCCTTATCAATCGATGTTATATTTTTATTTACATCACATTTTACATTACATTATTGTCAATTTGCAGATGATCTCATCCAGAGCAACAGAGTAATACAGGTTACAATTTTATCCATTTCACACAGCTGGATATATAGTGAGGTGATTGTGGGTTAAGTACTTTGCCCAAGGGTACAAAAGCAATGCCCCAGTGGGCAATTGAACCAGCAACCTTTAGGTTACAAGCCTTGCTCCTTACCTCTATGCCACAATTTCTATTACCTTGATAAAAGAGCTTCTACTAAAACACCTGAAATAAAGACCAGTGGAGGTCCTGACTGCTATTGAGCAGGGCCTTATCCCCGATAAGGAGGTCCTCCTGGCTGAGAAGCGTTAAACAGGCTGCCGAGGGCATTGATCTGGAGACTGGAGAACCTCTTGCCTCCTCTCAAGCTAATGCCGTGCCGCTAACGATCCCCTCACTACAGCTGAATGAGACGCCGTGCCGCATCTGCTCCGCCTGCACGCGCAGGCTTCAGTTAATAACCCGCGCACAGGCAGCTGGGGAATAGCGAGCCGACGATAATGCCCGTGTTGTTTTACAAGCGGCAGACATTACCTGATGTGCGCAGAGCTGTCTCGCTGGGGTTGGTAACATCATGACACTGGGGCCGGCTGGGGATAACGGTGACATACAGTTTCCCCGGCTGCCACTGAGCACGTGCGGTACAGTATATCTCCCATAGGTACAGCCTGTTCTTCTGTACTGCGCTCCTCACTGTCACTCACTTCTATTCATTATATTGTAAGTAGTGCCAATGCACTCTTGTAAACTGTCTGTCATTTGTAAATGGTTTGTCTTGTGAGAAGGAACCAGTCACATCTGACCAGCTCTCCGGGTTAATTTACAAGGTATGTCATTCTCAGTGACCTCCTATATCTGGACTGATTTTTTATGAATTGGACCAATCTTTTGGTAACAGGATGGGAGTGTCAGCACAGCAGCACCAGAGGTCATTTCAGTGAGTAAATGAAGTTTGTCATTAGCTTCATGAAATTCAACAGAATATTTACCAGACCACGTTTTGAGACACTCCAAGTTTTAGGGGATTAGACTCAAAACTGTTTGGATAACTGTGTTTGAATGATACATCCCTAACCCTAACCCTAATCCTATGACTTGAAAGTAGTTCTTCATTCTGGTTAGTTGCTTTTGCATTTCTGTGATCACTTATTGTCTGTCCTGGCAATGGATATGCAGAACAGTAAGCACAGGAGACCCTTGTCGTGCAAGGATTCCTGGTGGCAAGCATTTTGTGTTCCCTGCTTCACTCTCTGCTTTGGCTGATACCAACGTTTCAGCCAACAGCAGGAGTCACTACATAATCTACAGCATTCTGCTCAGTGCCATAGTAGATGCAAGAGGGAGTTTCAGAGTATGGTGCTTGTACTTAGAAAACATATTTTATATTTTGGTTACAAATAGCAGTGTAATTTTAAGTAAGGAGTGGACTTGTCACCCAAAGGTCGCCTGTTTGATTCCCAGATGAGCGACTGTTGATAATATCCAACACTGTTGATACACTTGAGCAAGTCACTTAATCCAAACTGCCTCAATAAATATCCTGCTGTACAAATGGATAATGTGAAAATTTTGAGCTATGTAGGTCTCTCTGGATAAGAGTGAGTGCTAAGCAAACATAATGTAAAAATGTGGTTGTTTGGTTTTGTGGAACAAATCCCAGTTTGTGCGTAAGTCTTGCACGCAAAGGCGCAGAGCAGTATTTGTGGATTTCCACAGGGGTCCCCTGTTTCGGCCCTCACTGTTTAAACATGTACTTTAGAGGATGGCATAGGGACTGACATTCCAGTTCAACTTAATGCAAGCACACTCGTTCGGTTTACCTCTTCTATACTGTAAAAAAGCATCTTTTCACCACATTCATTGCAAAGACACAGCGGTTTCATCACACAGATTTGTGAATTAATGGCACACATTGTTTTTTTTTTTCATTTTAAAGAACAGTAACAGATTATTTTAATCATGGATGACTGTATTGATCTAAGGTTTCAACCAAGATGTGAATTTTTTATTATTATTTTATTTTGATGCCATTCACCTGGAACACAAGAATTTCCTTCTAACCTTATATTGCTTTTTAATAATCTGGTATTTTTTGGCCCTAAGGCAATTCTCACACTGAAACACACTGCTCTGTGTGTTTCAGAATTACAGTGCAGGCACAGAGAAACAGTTCTCAGATGTACTGTACAAAACATTGTAAAGTTAAATTTAATGTAACTGAAATCCGTCTAGAGTTAAAGCAAAAAAAAAAAACTGAGCTCCACTCCTGTGCTCCATTCCTTTTGTTTTGTGAATATGAAACAATCCCCGTAAGATCTTTCTGGACCTGTAAATCTCTACTGATCGATGTGTGATTTTATTAGGCAAGCATCCAAACCTCCAGTAACCTCTCATTTGCAGCTCCCAAAAAGTCATGGCTATTGTAACAGAATTAAAATCTCAGTAGAGTGTGATTGCACACACTCTATCACACTGCCTTTGTAGTTTACAGTTCTTTCATGCGTGTGTACAGTGTGTCACATTGTGCTGTACAAATTAAATGCGAAATCAGGAAACTCCACAGAACAGGGAGGGTCGAAAATCAGTTCAGCTACAAACTGTGTTCATAAGAAGTGACGACACCAGGTGGCCTCCATACTGCCAATATCCCTGTATAGGAGTCATTTGGTTTGGGGAGACAGCCAGGTCCTCTGGCCTGCCACCTCAGACCCGCCCCCCCTCTGTCCCCCACTGGAAATCCACAGCTTGTGAAAACAGGAAGAGTTCACATTAAAGTCCTGGCTAAAACTGGGTCTGGAGTTCCCCCCTCCACACTGTCTCTGCAGCAGATTTATTTTCTCGTCCTGGGAACTGGATTTCCACAGCCCCGACTTTTTAAACAAATCCCTCCGTTTGATCCGTTACATCTTATTGACTGCCTCTGTTGCCATGGAGATTTGATTTAGACTTTGCCATAAGTGATTATGGGATATATGTTAAAAAAAAAAACCCTTGATGCCATGAAGCGACCTCTGCGATCTCCTCCAGGCGGCGTACTGGTACTCACAGGTAGTCGTGCCGCTGCCTCTGCTGAAAGTCACAGCAGAGATGACGAACCCAAGGTCACCGTGAACAGGAGACGACGATTTGCATATAAACCCCAGAGGAGGCCGCGGGTGACAGAGAGTGGACAAAGGACGCGTTTTATCTCCTGACCGTTCCGGGACGGGAAACCCGCTCGTTGTAATGCACGGGTGGAGTCACAGGAGACTTCGATTTGCGAGGCCGCCGGTCGCTCTTTACCGCTCCCCCACCTTTTCCACTCCAGATTTATGCAAGGTTCTCATTCCTTCCCCTGTACTCCATAACTTAGCAGAGTTTGACAGCAAACAATGTTCTTCATTCCAGCATTCATCTGCTGGCCGACTCTCTGTGCTTTGAATACAGAAACAGGGCTCTGAGCCGAACCCCAGCCCCCCCAAGCTCCTTCTCTGCTCTGCTCCATCTCCACACGGCATATTCATTCAGACCTTCTGTCACATGCAAAGTCTTGCCTCTTATTCTGCTTCCACTTTCACCTCAGGATTTACGGTCGCCGGTACATCCCGCTAACGAAATGAGACCCCAATCTCGGCGCCGGGCTCAGCTAAGCCTGCAGATAGAACGCCGGCAGCAGAGCTGGAAAAGGTTACCGCCACCCTAGCGTAACCGCCGCGCTCTGCCTTGGCCGCCCCATACTTTCCACTCCGTCTTGATAATCGCTTGGCAAAGGCCAACGGAGTCGCCACGACGTGAAATTGCCTGGAGAATTTAAAGACCCGTTGTTCGAGCGGCGTTCGCAATTTATGTTCCATAAAAGTCACAGGCTCCGCCCGTTGTTACACGTACACATGATCTCCATCACACGGAAGGGGTGAATGGAGATGAAGGAGTGACGAGGCACAGAGGAGGAAGTGTGGAAAGGAGCATCAAACGATCACAGGTAAGGGATTGACTTCATGTTTTCTGTGTGACTGCTGGGGGAGCAGTTGGGATGATGTACGCTCCACGAACAGCAACGGCAACACAAACCACATCACAACGCCTAATGTGACGTGGAACACAATGTCTCCACCTCAGTGGAGTTGTTGACCTCCTGAATGTCAGTAGCTCTCTCAGTAATAGTGCCATGCAAAGAACTCCAGCACTCTTCCTGAGTTTTGACTCCTCTAGCTGACGTGGAAGTAACTGGGCCCAGCAAGTGGGGGAGCAGGGGTGAGTTGGGTGAATTCAGTGTGTTCACACGGCAGGAGAGGCATACTTAGAAGGCCTACAGTGCTGAGGTGTTCAGCTGTGGAAGTGGTGGGTTCAGTAGGGAAGCAGTACTGAAGGGGAGGGGGTGTGTTCAATAAGAACAGGATATTCAGTAGTGCAGTATGAAGCAAGTGTTCAGCAGTGCAGTATGGATATGTTAAGTAGCGTAGTGAAATGTTCAGTGGTGCAGTGTGGAGTGCATGTTCACTGGTGCAGAGTGGTCATAGAGATCATGTGCATGTGAGTGTGTTTGCATGGTGTATCTGCATAAGTACCACAGCATACATTCATACATTGCACTGTAATATCTTTCCTCTGTATTACATAACATATGTAAATCTGGTGCCTTTACAGCGCTGTATGAAAACTGACCACTGCCGATCGATGCTCCGTTTGACCTCTTTCCCTGTGGCAGAATGTCTCCAGGGGAGAGCAGCGGCATCTGTCAGCGCTGGGGTCCTCACGCTCAGTGAAGTCAGCACTTCTCCACGAGATCAAATAAATGAATTCCTCCCTCATCAGCAGAAGGCATTAATTCCCAGCTCAGCAGAAATCAGAGAGCGTTACTCGCAAAAAGACGCACCCCCCCGAGCAAGGCCGCATATCCACTCCCAATCCTCCCCCCTCCAGCACCAGCACCACCACACACACACATCACAGTCATGCCTCTTCTGGGACCCATCATGGCCTGTCAAACCGCCGAAGGTTGTTTAGATCTGATGTTCCCAATTTACCCAAAATGGGCTGGCCATATTGTCCTGATGGACGGCAGAGGTGCAGCCGGTGACTCGTCAACGTTCTCTGGGCCATCACTGCGCCACTCGGGGCTAAGCGTCCGGAACAGACCCTCCCCGCCCTGGAAAGGGGGACACCAAAAAGGCATTTTTCACTGATGTTTCCTCCCTCGTTTGATGCAAGCAGATCAATACTGGCTTTCCACGCATGTTCACCTGCAGCCCGCTCCCTTTTCCCTTGTCCTCCTTTCAGTAAGCAGTGCCCCAGAGACCCGAAGCGGGGATGGAGGATTTCATTAGCAGTTCTGAAAGAGTCTCTCTGTGTAAATTATTCAAGGTGTAGGCTCTACATTTATCCATAGTGGTAATTGCTCCTCGAGATGGTTTTTAACGTCGCTTGTTGCCGACGAGATCTCATTTTTCAACATCCCAGACCCACTCCAGCGTGCGTCTTCTCATGAATATTGATTCCAACATCTGTTACATCACAGATACGCTGCCTCCAGAGGGCAGGGATTGGACCGCGAGGTTCTGGGGAATAAAGTTGTTTTCTGTGAATTCCTGCTCTGGAGGCCTCCAAAGGAGTCAGCCATGTAGGCGCATCAAGGAAAAAAAAATCCCAGGAAGTCGTTAACAGAGCTCGGCTGTAAAATCTGAGCTCTGCCTCAGTCTGTTTGCGGGAAACTGGGCCAGAGGAGCAGAAATTCGCACAGCTGCTCCGTGGAAGACAAGGCTCTGCAACACGTTCATCAGAAAACGTTAACTCTCAGAACAGAGCAAAGGCAAGGGAGCAGTGAAGAACAACTGTCTAATTTCCTATTAACAAAAGCGATTGATGGAAAGCCAACTTCCCTCCGCAAGACTTCCACAATTAGCCTCCACACTTTTGATACTACACATTCCCCCATTAGAGGCATGCTCCTGTTACAGCCGATCCATCATTTCCGCTTCATTTTCACTCAAGCAAGCTGTCACGCAAAACCCATCACAGGAAGAGTCCTGATTGCAAAATTCATGATCCTCCACATATGTTGTAATCAAGTGTGTGAGCAGAATTCCAAAGGGTGATGGATCTGCTTCAGTTAAAGTGAAAAGAATCAGAAATCCTCTTCGCTAGCTATAATCAAGCTAACACTTAACATTCAAACACATAGAATGCAATTGCCCATTTTTATATACAATTAGTGTTGATAAAGACTGTGTTTGAAATGTCTTAATGTGCAAATTTCTCTATAGGCCTCAGGGGCAATAAATGCATTATCATACTTTTTTACAGTATGTGTATTTACACAGTATTTCCATGCATATCTGCATGGAAGCAGGCAGTACTGAATATGCATGCTGTAGAAAACAGCCAGGCTATAAAAGCATTAATGTAATATCGTAATTGTATTTTATCCATTACATTATTCTAAGAAGACAATTAAAAAAGACTATTAAAATATGATTCATTGTTGTTCCAATTACATTTACTCAATCATTTCTATTCCAAATAAATTTGTGCCTTGGGAATTGATTAGGCATTAGACAATCCATTCAGCTCACGATATGATACATTCAGTGAAACAGAGGCCACAAGAAAAAACAGTTTCGAAACCACATTCCCCTGCGAAATAATGCTGATAAGAAAACAAAAATATAAAACAATTGAAAACGTTTTCCTTTCTTTTTCTTTCCTCTCTTCAGATTTCAAACCCCTATCTGTACCAGTATTCATGATGTACGGAGTGTTTTACTGCCACGTCCAGCAACTGTTTTCAAAGTTTATGTGTCTAAAAGCTAATTGCGTTGTCTTCTGTATCCCCACCATCAGCTGTTCTGTTTCTGAGAATACACAACCATTTTACCATTGTTCTGTCCACACAGCACTCGACAAAGACAAATAAAATGTGTAGATAAAACAGTGTTTTATCTATTAAATCCACAATTTAACCATTTCTTCATTACATGGCTGATTTCACTGCATGCTCTGTCATCGTTGTTCTGCACAGGGCAAGGGGGACATCAGCTATGATGATGGCCATACTCTACACATTCATAAAGACACTGTGAAAAATGGGCAGATGAACTGTGAACTAAGAGCGTGGTTTAATAGTTTTTGTCCAACAACTTTAAAATAAGCCAGTGTTTCAATGTCAGTTTAACTTTTTTGTTAAATTCTGAAATTACTCTCTCTATAAATATGCTGCTTTTATCTGTTACATTACATTACCTTACATACATCTGTTGGATGTATGTGTCCAGTTCATGGCTGCCCTTTGCACATCTGAGCCTAGGAAGCAGAAGAACAGCAATTAAGCAATCAGAACGATTCTCTCAACCTGCTAGGTCTGTCTGTTGAGCAGCCATGTGTCTGCCCAGAAATCCACAGGCTTCAAGTGAAAAGGGGTTAGCACGCTGTTCTCGGGTCACTGGGAATTGCAGAAACAGGAAGTGAGCACGCCTGGACAGCACTTCAGCTGTGAGAGCCGCTGGAGTGGCACATGTTAATGACGCCCAGAGGAGCAGTCTCCTCGGCCTGCACACGGCCCCCCCGTTCAGATCCAGACAGACAGACAGCCCCCACTGCTCTGGAGTCCGACTACCTGAGGGGTGATCTGATTTCTTAGCTGAGCCAAAGCGGCTGAGATCCAGTTAAAGAACATTTGCATTATCGGGAGGACATGAGGGCTGGAGGCCAGGGGAGGCAGTCCTGCTCAGCTTGTGAAAGCGGGAACATGAGAAGGGCTAACAGGAATGGGCACATCTAACACAGGAGCTCTGTTTGTGCTTCTCCTCCTCCTGCAAGCTGTCTCGATTTGGCCAGAGACTGCAGACCTCTCTGTGGGGAGCTAAGGCAATATCTCCTCCCTTACCCAGTGAACACCCTATACACACATACACATACACATACACACACACACACGCACATACACACAAACATACACAAACACACGCACACACACAGATATACACACGCATGCATGCACACACACACACATACACACATAAGTACATACACAAACAAACACACACAAATACATGCACGCACATATTTTAAAAACACACACACACTCATATCCACACTCATATACGCGAGGACACGTACACAGGCACACGCGCACACTGACTAAGTGTGATGCTGCCCCCACAGTGTTTGCAGATCTATTTTCAGGTTTGTTTTCTCAACACTGCCAGACAAATTAGAAACAAAGTTGAAACGCAGTCCAAGACAGCCCGTGAGGCCCCTGCTTAGGTGTGTTTACCAGGGCCTCGCTTCCCCGACAGGATACACCCTAATGTGGATGCGTCCCTCTTGGCGCGGCTTTGTTTTTGCAAGTCATTTTGAGAACAGTGATGGAACACTCAGTGTGAGGCCTGAGGGGGCCAGAGCTGGATCTGCTCAGCCTCTCCAGGAATAGCACATGGAGCCCTCACTGTGAAGCAGGCAGAGAGACAGACAGACAGACAGACAGACAGATAGACAGACAGACAGATAGACAGACAGGTAGGAATGGAAACAGACACACAAACATACAGATGGACAGAGGGATGGGTAGAATTGTAAACAGACAAGCAGACATACAGACAGACACACAAATAAGTAGAAATGCATATAAACGCAAACAGACAGGCGGACAGTTGGGCAGACAGACAGACTGATACAGATAGAATTGGAAACAGACAAGCAGATGTACATGGACAGTCAGACAGACAGATGGACAGACAAACAGAGAGATGACAGGCAGACATACAGATAAGACAGACAGATGAACAGGAATGCAGAAGGACATTATGACAGATAAACAGAAGGACAGACAAGCAGACAGCCAGACTAGTGACATTCTGTGTTGCTCTTCTGTGTAAGTCCCAACATTTAGACTTAATGATTAACCATCTACAGTATCTGAGGCCGTGCATTGAAAAAGTCATAAAAGCTATTCCAAGGGAAAGTCTGTAAAATATTAATTTTAAAAAATGATCACTACTTAGCGAGAAGGCAATTTGCCGCAGGCAACTCGAACTACAACGCAGGGCGTAGTTATAATCTTCCCAACAGGCAGGGAATAAAGCAAATTATTAACCTCTGAAACAAAGTTAATTAAACAGGAGCGTTTAACTTCTGTCCGTTCTTCAGAAAAAGTGTCGGTAGGACACTCTCACGCCGGCAATCACCGCCGAAGAGACAGAGAAAGCTCAAGCACCGTGCCATCCTTATCAGAAACAAGCCGTCCTTTCCTGCCAATAACTGGATGCCGCATACTTCCTTGTCCCACAGCTCATCATATATGTATTGAAATGTCAGACAATGACACCGTAATTATAGCGCAGAACGAAAGAAAAATGCGCCCGCTCTGTAAACGCAGTGCGCTTTACACCACGGAACAATGACTTCAAATGAAGCAACATTTCACATTTCAGATCATTCTACATTTTACATTTCCCTCAGTGACCAATTTACCACATAGCAATTGACCAAGCAGGTGTTATTAATGACACTATTACAGTTTTTCTTAATTGCTTAAAGGCACTTTCTGAAACACTGTCTGTATTCTCAAAACAGTGATTACGAGCCCCTCACCAGTAACACCTTTCCTCAAATTTCTACGTAATTTCTGATTGCTTTCACACAAAATGCAAATGAAAAGCACATTTTTGCAAATCAGATAAGGCACACTTCAGCAATAGACACAACAATCAATCGAGAAAGTCTTGTTAACTATGATGGATTATGTTGTTTTTATTTGAATGCTTTTTCTCCCACATTCATTTATCCATCTGCTCCGTGTTCAGATCTTTTCTTGCCAAATGATTCAATCAACAGTCAATACATCTACACGTAAGAGGCTGGGAGAGTTGCATGGTGTTGCTGAATTGAAAATGCTTGTTTCATTGTGGCATTTATGGAGGCTCTGTATGATATTTGAATCTGTTGAGGGAGGAGAGCTGATGAGGTCAAAATTATGTGGTAATTTGGGGCAGTGTCAGCTTTCACCACACTGCTGCAGTCAGGGAATGGTTTGCTGCCTACCCTCAAGTACAAATGGAATTCCTCCTCCCATGTTCCCCCTTCCTCAATCCCACTGTGAGGTTATTCTCTGTCCAGAGGTGGCAAGTCTATAACCGCTGGCCCCAACAGCAAACCTCAGTGCTGGAGGCAGTGACCACTGGCTGCCAGGGCACCACAGGTGAATTGTGCAGTAGGTGAAGGTGGCATGTTGCATTACGAGACAATATCAGATGCGATGTGGATGAACTTATGTGGTCAGATAGACTGGAGGGCCAATGACACTTCATGTTACAGTGATCTTTTTGGATTTTAGTTTATATTACTACAGTTTGGAACACTTGCCTTTGCTGACTTTTTGCATTTCGCATTTGCATTGTATAAACTAACATTGTTTAATAATATTGTTTTGCTTTATGAATTTGCCTTTTTTCATTTTACAAAACTGAAATAAACAAAATTTGGGAGACCCTTTCCAGAAATCATTTGTGCTGAGAATTCTGTATGGCAACATCATTATGTATACAGAATATATGGTAATTACCGTTACTCTTTGATCACCAGTATCAACAAGGTAAAGGAACATGCATGTAAGTGATTGAGATGTGTTGACCAACTGTAACACTTCCATAAATACCTGAAATCAGAAGCTGGAACTGCACTGGGTAATTCACTGTTTGTACAGACACTTTGAATGTGTAAGTCATTCCACACATCATTCCTCTCTACTAGTACAGCTCTGTATGTGGGTCAGCATGTCCTACTGTGCCGTATTACTTTAAGATAGTGCTTTACTGCCGACTGCAATATGACGTGGTCAGAAACAATATACCAGAAACTTTTTAACCTTAAGTGTGACCACTTTGAGCCATTGCAAATTTTGGAGGTTTAAAATGTACAAGAAGCAAAGTAGCAAACTCTGGGCACTGTATATATGCCAACAAGCGTGCACGGTAAATAATTCATAGATAAGAAGAAGGCCCATTGTAAAAAAATACATCACAATCAAACCATCCATAAATGCGTGAGCATTATCTGTGATCCAGGCACGGTTCTATGGTCCTGATGAGAGGGGATTTCTTGGTCAAATGACCATAACATTAGGAAGCAGGACCGTATGATCACGTCCATGTGGAAGAGTTCTGGTCAGTGCACATAAATACTTCACAGTCGAAAGCTAATCCTCTTATGTTTCCATGGAAATGCCCATAGAAGCAAGCGGAATCTTTAGCAGAGCACAGCCAAGGTCTGGGTGCAATTTATAAGTATGATAGTTTTAGGTTGTTATCTAATTCTTTAATCACAAGCCATGTACGAACGTCTCTGACTTCAACACACTGGCGTTTTTTTTCCCCGAGGAGCGAACGAGGCGGTGATTCCTGATCTGTCACCCCCTCGGCGTTTCGGCAGGGAAGGCGCTGGCTGTGCCTCATTGTCGGCACCGACACGGCACGCTCCATTCCCATACGGAGCATTTCTCCGGCTGCTGAAAAAGCAGACGGGGAGTGACATTACTGTAAGTAAACAGGCTGTTTGCGTGACAGAGGAGGACCGCGGGGGCGGACGCGTGGGGCCCGCACGTCAAGCGAGGGCCGAGGACGCACCAAGAAGCATCTGCTAAGCTCTTTATAAAGGCTTGCATGGAGAGAGACGGCTCCTCTGGTGCCAAAGCGACAGAAAAAAAAAGGTTGGACGGGATACACTTTTTACAGGTGCCCTCGTTTAGTCTCATCCCACGGTTTGTTCCAGCCACCGTCTCAGGTGGGAGAGAACATTAACATCAGCCTTTTTTTTCAGAAAACAGAGACTCGTTTGCTGCTCCTAATAACCAGCGCCTATTAGGAAACAGCTTGCAGAGTCTCGCGCAGGTATGAGCCGCAGTCAAGGTGAAATGCAAACTGCCTGCGAGCCTCTGATCCGCAGTCAATGTAAAAACCCAGGCCCGCGCGCCGGGCGCAGAACGCAACCCCCCCTGCGAACCACTGATCCGCGTGCGATGGGAAAATGCAAATCGCCCGCCGGGCCCCTGACCCGCAGCTGCCGTTTAATGCAAGCTGCCGGGGACGGTTAGGGAAACTCACTGCGGGCTCCTTTCGGGCGGCCGCGCGGCACAGCGGCGATTTTATTTAACGCTGACAGAGAAGACAGATGGCCGGGAGTGGGCAGCTTTATGTAAAAAGCGAGCGGAAATATGGCGGCCGCAGAGATAAGAGCTGTGCCACGCGCTCGCTCTCTCCCCGCGCGGACGGACGGCCCACTAAATCATCGGTTATCTCAGCCTGGCCAGTGCCAGGCGCTAATGGTCATCACGCCGCGTGAAGCTCGGGGAAGTGGCACAGCTGCAGAGCGGAGGGATGGCCTCTCTGTGACACCGGCACTCTGCCGGCGACATCAGCATTCCTACGGCAACGTGGCCGGCGTCTCTGTGACACCTGCGTTCTCTCTGCAGCATCAAATTTCCTGCAGCAACATGAACAGTCGTCTCTGTGACATCAGCATTCTCCCAGTGACATCAACATTCCTACAATAGCATAACCAGCCTCTCTGTGACATCAGCACTCTCTCAGTGACATCAACATTCCTACAATAGCATAACCAGCCTCTCTGTGACATCAGCACTCTCTCAGTGACATCAACATTCCTACAACAAAATAACAAGCCTCTCTGTGACATCAGCACTCTCTCAGCAACATCAACATTGCCACAGCATCATAACTGCTCTCTCTGTGCTATCTCCATTCCCTAAGACCCCTGAGAGATCACCATTCCAACAGCCAGGGAAGGGGATGGCAATGAAACACTGGATATGTCCATGAGAACGAGAGTTTTTTTGCTAAAGAAAATAGATGAAGATGTTCTGAACAAGTGAACAGACTTGGAAGCCGTGTCAGACAAAAATTCCACTTTAAAGCAGCGATCTCAGTTTTGATCTCATGAATAGCTTGGCAAATTGGCACTGAAGCAGTTGAATCAAAGTTCAAATGGCATTGACAGTGTTGCCTATACGGTCTGACTGAAATGGCCAGTAGGGGGAGTCATTTGTGAGGCTTTAACCATTTATGTTCAGATGACATTCACATACCATTATTTTCCCTTTTCCATGGGACAAGTGGACAATCCAAACAGTATTCCATGTAACAAACAAACATATTGCAAAACACAAAAAAACAATGCATAGCTCCTTATTTCAATTGCCGTTTCTAATGTTGACTAATCCAAATATATATTTTATTGGCAGGATGTTGTTTTTGAAAATGCATGTTGAATCGGGGTTCTGAATGTTCATCAGTTATAAAACTTTATAAGACTTTTGGCACATTTTGGCACATGGACACCGAGATGACTTCTTGAGCCTCCCACTGAAGAGAGCTGAGATGTTCAAGCTTTGAACCTCATCCCACAATGTCCTAATAAAAAAAAGATATTATATTATTATAACTCACCATTATTACATAAACATTATTACAATTCAACACAATCTGAAAATCTCTGCAGGGGTGGACAATGACAGACACTTCTGAATTACACAACCCTTTAGGATGCATCAGACACTCCTGGCCTGTGATACTCTCTGGATAAGATACAGAAAAACAAGTAAGGCTGGGGTGGAGTGAAAAAGTGTCTGTCTTTACCCATTTTTCTTTATTATGCCTTAACTGTCCAGTCGAGACTTTGTTAACACTGGGTAGGTATCCTCCCTTTGGTGAAAGTAAGATTGACAGGCAGAGTACAAATATTGTTATATGAGGTATACAGAGCTGGAAAGCTAAAACCTGTGACTGCCTGATGAACACCAAACCAGGAATCTGCATGTTTGGAAAACATAAGATGCAGATGTGATGAAGCCTAATGAACCTCTGACCAAAATCAATTTCAGTTTCGTTTCAAGACATTTGATCAGTCATTCCTAGCTTTCACCTGAGCTCCAGTGACTGTTCTGCTGAGGGACTGCTGGAGGTCTGAAAGTACCAGCTCATTACTACCCATAATGCTCTGTGCCACTCAGTCCAGCACAGCTCCTGTCTGAGACTGTGAGGTGGCCAGTTTGTGTGGGAGAATGTGTGTGTGAGAGAGAATGTGAGAGTATGAGCGTGTGTGTATTTGAGTTCTAGAGGGAGAGTGGCTGACAGAAAGAATGTGTGAGAGTTTGAATGACAAAATGTGTGAGAGAGTTTGAGTGGAAGAGCACGCGAGAGAGTTTGAGTAGGTGAGTGTGTGTGAGAGGCTGAGTGTGAGAGTGTGTGTGTGTGAGAATTTGAGTAGAAGAGTGTGTATGAGAATTTGCGTGGGATAATGTCTATGAGTTTGAGGAAGAGTGCATGTCAGAGTGTTTGTCTAGACGTGTGTGGGAGGGAGTTTGCAGGTGAGAGTGTGTGTGAGTTTGAGTGAGAGAGTGCGTGTGTGAATTTGAGGGGGAGAGTTGGAGAGTGTGCATTTGAGTGGGATACTGTGAGTGAGTTTGTGTGTATGTGTGTGAGTGGGAGTGTGTGGAAGATACTGTATGGATGCACTGTGTGTATGTGTGTGTGTGTGTGTGTGTGTGTGTGTGTGTATGTTTATGTGTGAGAGAGAGAGCAGGAGCATGTGTGGAGACTGTGTGAATCCTCTCTGCGTAGGTGTGTGTCAGAGCGTTCTGTTTGAGCACCCATATGGCAGCACGCACGCTTCTGACCGCTGGGGTTGTCCTCTGCGCAGTTTAAAAAAAAAACAAAAAAAACATTTCTGTCAGAAAAAGGAATGGTTAAAACTTGCATAGTACCCACTGGGGAATGCTGGCCAATTAACAGAATAATTAACTCCACTAATGTTTCTTTTAAATGACTGTTACAGGGAGCTGTGGCAGCTGTGGGTGCGTTTTAATTAAAGTGCCCTCCAGTTAACTTGTGCATTTATAAACCCCAGAGGGATCTCTCGTTTTGTGAGAGAGATGCGCAGTGAACCGCGTTGGGCTGTGTGTGCGTGCGTGTGCATGTGTGTGTGTGTGTGTGTGTGTGTGTGTGTGTGCGTGTGTGTGTGTGTCTCTGTGTGTGGAAGGGGGCTGAATTGCAGGTGCCTTTTGAAGTGTAATTGTTTGTGTCAGTGCAGACTAAATTAGCTTCTACTTGTTGTCAGCTGAAAGAAGCAGCTACACGGGTTTTCTCTCTCGAGCCGAAAAGTCATTTTCCTTCGTATGGCTGCACTACACAGGCAGCGAGGGGACGATACCCAAGTGTGTCAAATCGCACGCTGGCGAGTACATTATTTTCAGAAACGCCCGGCGCAGGGACACCCGTTTTGCATGACACACCGCAGGTGACACGTGCGTCACGTGCTGCTTTGCCGCGGCATTTGGGTCTGCCACTCGTTCGCCGGGGTCGCTCGCTCACCGACGGCACGGCTGCCTCCAGACTTCCCACACCTGCTCCGCCCACTGATCATTTCATCAATGGGCCAATCAACCGCTCTCCGCTGTTGACAGACAGAGCTCCACCGTGGACATTTATTATGGCCAGATATTCAGCGCCTGTGTTCCTGCCGTCCACCGTCTAGCAGGGCCAGAATGGTAACAGAATGTTCTTGTGCTGTCTGCGTTCCTATGGAGACAAAGGATGTTCTCTTTTAGACAACGCCCCTTCTGGAATGTTCCGAACAAGCCGACAAATCGGAACACCTTTAGCTTCAACAATGGCAGGGACAGATTTTTTCAGGTGAAGTGCACCTAGCTGACTGTCTGATCAGTATGTGGAAAGTCAGTTGCTGGACGCAGTTTGGCATGAGTTAGGCGCTAAAGCCAAAAGAGGATGAAACGTGATGGGAGTGTGATGTGGCGCTCAAACAGCGAAACGCAGCGGCCGATTGGTTTATCAGATTTATTTGATCCGTGGTTATCAAAGACAATGCCCAGAAACACAAAGTATGAAAAAAAAAAGCTCTCCATGATCGACTAAAATCTGTTATGACAATGATCATCATTATTATCGGCATTATTTTAAATTTAGGTGTCTCTTATTTTTTTCCATTTCATTTAAAACTTCATAATGTTAAAAGTAAAAAAAAATAATTATAGTCATAATAAAACGAAACAAAAAAGAAAGCCATCGGTCCTTTGTCCTTTGTAGCGCACCAGCGTGTGGAACGCCCGCCCCCCCCCGGTGGCGAAGGCTCTGATGTCACTGCTTTCATCATCAGCGCCGCAAGCACACTTCAGAAGGGAAACGAGGGGATGGCCGCTCGCTCTCTCAGGCACCGAACTTGCGCTTCCCCCCATCCCAAGCTGCTCCGCACACGCACCCCGCCGCACCCTAGAATTAGGAAGGCTCCGCCCGCTCGTTAGAAAGCACAACATGGCAGCTTGAAATTAATAGCATGTGAAAGGGACGAGACGGCCAAGGGGGCTGGGCGGCGAAAGGTGACACAGGGAGAGGTGGAGTGAGTTTGGCAAAAGGAGGATACATTCAATGAGCACGTGGGGCGGGGTGGGAGAGATAAGTCAGCACAGGGAGAAAAGAAAAAGACAATAACACGAAAAACAAAAGAGTCGGATGAAACGAAAGCTCGTTTTCCAGTCTGCGATTACTGTCCGTCGCCGTCGCTCCGAAAGCCGACGTCGTCACGGAGACGTCACAGTCACCAACCCCGCCCCTCGCGAGTGGGAGTTTCGACGGTGGCTTTTTCGGCCTCCTGTTCGGTTCTCACTTCTTCATACAATTTAATGTTTATTTATTTATTTTAAACCCTGATGGTTTAGAAGGAGGTGTGCCCCAAGTCAGGTGGGGTGGGATGAGAGTCAGGTACCCACACACCTATACACGCACACATGCACACACACACACACACCGCACACACACACTCTCAGTGCATTCTCTTCCCTTGGGGCCTGTGTCCCTCTCTTCTGTTAGTAAGTGTGTAATCTTCCATCTGGTTCCGAGTCTCTCTCTCTCTCTTTCTCTTGCTCTCTCCCAATCCCTTTATAGGTGCAACAGCTTGTCTGCCTCGGGGTACGTGGGGTACTTCACCGTCTCAATCTTCTCCTTCACTTTGTATGAGGGGTAGAGGCCCGTCCTCCCCATTTTTCGGTTGATGCCCTTGGAGTAACCGTCCCAGTGGTTGCCGGCGACCCCGATGATGTCCCCAGGCTCCAGCGGGATGTCCTCGCCATTTCGGGGCTGGTGGGGGTATATAGCTATCTGGTTGTGCGCGTTCTGCCCCCCAAAGTAGTAGATGTCGTCGAGCGAGTAGAAGAAGGAGGAGGCATCGGGGTGCAGAGTCTGCATGATCTCGTAGGCCACGCGGCACACCTGTGGAGGGGGGCACAGCAAAACAGGAAACGGTCACAGCGTGTGGTCTCACGCACCAAACGGTCCCACTTGAGCAGTCAAAAAATAAACACTCTTGCTTAAGAGGTGAAGCCACTGATCTTACATTGCTGATATGAAATACAGTACAACACTGTTTAAAGACACAGCACTTGAGAGACAGAGACAGTGAGGGTTAACTGCAAGAGCGCTTTTGCTGTGAATCTCACAGTTACCATAGTTATGGAGATCAAGTACTAGCATATTTAAAAATAATGCTCAGCTGCTCAAAACTTGCTAATTATGTGCATATAATCCAATGTAAGGCCAATTTAGTCCGAACTATACTTTTAGACGGGCATTCACACACATTCACATTCAACACTACATGTTAATACATCAAATCACTCATCATCCTTTTACATTTTTGCAGGCTACCTACACAGATTAGAAGTGGGGAGGTTAAATTTTGAAGGGGACTTATCAACAACATCATAACATTAACCACCAAAGGAAACACCCTGTCTTAATTCTTGCGTTCAGAACAGCCAAAATGGCGGTGCTGACCAACGCGGGTAACACAAAGCAGGGATACCACAAAGGCAGCAGCTCTCTCCCTCACCGCGAGCAGCTGAGCCTCCCGCTGAACCGCGGGAAGCAACAGCGAACGCGAGAGAGAAAAGGCATGCGCGGGCCCAGCCACCGCCGCGACACCGTCTGTGTGAGGAGCACTGCTGAATTTAATGCTAAAATGACTGCCACAGACATGCTGCTGAGGTCACCAAATGCGAGGCCTTTTCGCAAAGTCATGCAATTTTCCTTAATTGCAGCCGAAACAGTCCGGGCATTTGTACGAGTAAGAGCGGGTTTTTGATCAGATTGCCCCTGTGGTCGATGCCCATGTTGTTTTCTTTTCTAAGCCTACAAGTAATGAGTCGATGTCCTGAGTTCTGCTTTAGCTGGCATTAGGTTTCCCCACGGAAGCGTAAGTTACTATCAAACCAAAGGGGGATAAAGCCTTCCCTATCCGGCTCCTAAACTATGGAACGCTCTGCCTGAGAGCATTAGAGATGACACACTTTTTTTTTAGACTGGCTTTGAGCATAATCTCATTTTAATGTCTCCCACTTTATTTTTCACTACTTTTTTTGTCTTGTTTTTTTTTAATATTTATTTTGCTTTGTGCAATTTAATCTGTATTCAGCTTTAATTCATTTCAACTTCTATTGTTCCATCGAGACTCCTTATATAAAGGCATCAGGAAACACCACTGCAAGGAGGGACCATGGAAAGACAGCCCAGGACAGACTCTTAGTAATAATCCCAGTCATGGGTTTTCCTGATTGAGGAAGCTACGTATGAAATGAGGGCATCATCATTTCCAAACTTTCAGGGCAGAGATTCCGCGTCTAATTTAACAGGCAGTCATGGGGAGGTTCGAAGGACAACTTGTGAGGAGTTAAATATGCTATTGATACGCTGTTCATCCAAATCACTGCCCTCGCACAACATTCACAGAACATTCCTCAGTTCCTCTTTGCACTCTCCAGCAGCCTTTGAATCTGGGAGGAGAGGTAAGAAACTTGACCCCAGCAGGAGAGGCAAGGGCTACATCAAACAGCAGACACAGCCAAGGCCTCCTCTCCATTCTGCCTGCTGGGGCCCTTTTCAAGGCTGGCACTGCTATGCGGGGCACACGTCTGCTTCCCCTCAACAGACCCTGCAGGAACGCGGTGTACAGTCCTGCAACTTCAATTTCTCTTCACTGCATTCTGATACCAAGCTATACTTTACATACAGTTTGTGTTCTTCACCCAACTGACTGAAAGCTTTCTGCGCACAGGAATAATGGCCGTTCCTATTATTATATTATCACTGAACTATAGGATGCTCACCAGCTTTAATAAAAGAATGCTTTTTCCGAGGCGCGATCAAAAAACGCTTCCCGGTCCCCGCGAGAGAGGCTTTTGGAGATCGCTGCCTGTTTTCAAGGCGCAGCGGAGACACCTTCCCGTATCCCGCCGCCCCGCGCGCCGCATTTCGCCCGAGCAGGTGCGAGGCTCATTCCCGAAACTATCCGTTTGTAGATAATGATCCCGCGCACACACCGCCGCCTATGCCGTGCAAGGCTGCATCCGGGAAGCGAGAATAAACAAGGTAAACCCCCCTGTCGAGCTGCCGCGTTAGCGTTTGATCTCTCCTCCAGCCGCGCTTGGATGAGACGGAGATTCGGCGTCTTTAATGAGCCTCAAACATTTAGGCCCCGGGACCTAAACCCCGCATGGCGTAGACAGCGCGGCATTCGGCGGGGAGATTTACTGGGAAGAGGCAAAGCTGCCGATGAAGGAGGGGTAAGTAAAGTAAACACGTCTTACAAGGAAGTAGAGCAGATACAGGCCATCAGGAACAAGCATCACGGTCTGTCACAGTCAATGTTTAGCACAGAGGAGGACTACTTGGAATGTAACAGTATCACTGTATTACTATTATTTTATTATTATTTTAGTATTAATTATACTACATTTGTACTGACTTTGTTTTGCATTGTGGGTAGGTTATATACCCTGAGTATACTATACTTCATTGTAGTTGTTTTTTTTGTCATTTGCACAGCAATTATGAACAACTGAGTGCAAAAGATTATTTTTAAATTAAATAAATGTCAGATTTATTTGACAAATAGCCAAAGAATAAGTCATATTCCTTCCACAGTGCAAAACACACATATTACATCTTTATACAGCATACAACCATGATACAACCTTTCTGGATGTTACTGTATTATCAAATGCAACAAGTTTAGGCTACAGCTAGGAGTCCCTGGCCCTGAGAATAAAACCTAAGGAATGTAGCTGGCTTAAGAACATCTGTGTGCTTGATGAAAGGTCACTGTAATGATTTAATTTAAAAAATGCAAATTGACTAAAATGTGACAAAAATGCATTTGCCTAAAATTAGACTAAATCCTTAGACTAAAATTAGACTAAATAAGTTTTCGCAGACTAAAATGTGACAAAAATTAATATGCATTTTAGTCAAAAGACTAAGACTAAATCAAAATCAGCTGCCAAATTGAACACTGCACAGTAATATTGATTATAATATTGGACTGCATTTATATAGTGCCTTTCAAGGATCTTAGAGCGCTTTACAGGGAATTTGACCTCAGCCAAAACCAATGTGTAGCACCCAGTGGGGTGATGCATGACAGGCATTTCACAACAGATCACACACCACCCACCGGCTAAGACAAACACTTTACTGTTCATTGTGAAGTAAACTTTAATTTTGACCTTGTGGTGAAAGGCCCTTTTCCCCCTCATACATCATTTGCTTGTCAATAAAAAAAAACAGTACATGTTTCTGTTTACCTCTGATGACAGTGTGAACATTGTGGCAGTAGACAGACGCAATGCCTTCACGGTAACGCAGCTCCTAAACCGACACTGACCCGTGACAATTCCTTCATAAAAGCTGAGACTGTCGCTGTGAGCCCAGAGGCGAGAAAGAGTGAGCGATTTCAGGGTACGGTCTCCCTAAATACTGCTGGATTTATACCAATGCAGGTCAAAACTGCAAACACAGCAGGACAGAGCAAACCTTGCTGGCTTATGTAGCAATGAAAAAAAAAAAAACTGAATGGCAGTGGATTGCCAGCTTTAGCTGCATGCATCTGCCATGCCTGTATCAGTAGACCCAGGCGGAAAGGATTTGATTCTTTACTTTTAAAAGCGCTTTATCCTAATATGGTATCCTAATATCCTAACACGGTGTGCCACAAATGATCGCAGTAAAGTGTAAACAGCCTTTTTCTTTTGGAACGGTGGAGTGTTGAGACCACAATGCAACGCTCCTCAGTTGGATCCTCAGTAGACTGTTGGATTTGTTAGTTGCTTTGTTCCTGTCAAAGCCTTATGGAATTATGCTGTGCTGGTAGGAGACTCTGTCCATGTGAGCTACTCTCTAATCAGAGCCTCATCCCCGAACTACAGCACAGCGGTGGTTACTATGGGAATATTTTCGCCATTGTTTGGTGTTGTTTTTAACGCAGACAAAGCTGTGGCCCAGTTTGGCTGTAAACACCGTACTGTAAAGACCAACCGCTGAGCCTCTTTGAGGGGCTCGACGCCGGGCTTAGGAGGGGAGGAGCATCGCTGAAACACCGAGCACGCAGTTTTCATCAGACCGGCTCGAGCTTTGCCAACACGCAGTGCTTCATAATCTCCAATGCGCTGCGTACCCATTCGTAAGTAATGACCACTTCAGTTTCACACTCCTGAGAGGGAGCCTTCATCTCCCACCGCAAGGTGAGCAGAGAACTCAATATCCGGGAAAAAACCCTTCCCTTACACTTTCTCTCAGTTCTTCCTACACTTTTTCATAAACCTGAGAAAACTGAAGAGTATAATTACCAATTTTCAATATGAGATGCTCTTATTCAATGAATATGAGATACTAACACCTTAATCTGCAGACAGGGCAAAGTATCAGAAAAGAGGCTGTTGGAAAGCTATATGAAAGCTGTATACACCTACCGCATACATAGGAGGTCATAGGAAAAAAGTTAAAGGAACATTTAATTACTCAACTATATACTAATATTTTTTTGTTGATGATTTATTTCCATTTGTTTGATTTACTAGCCAGCTAACAAACATGTTTTCTTACATGGCAAGTTAACATTACAGAAACAGCTAGCACCAGACAGACAGAAAGAGCACCTTAACTGGCTGAGCAACCCAGGAGCCCCTTTAGACATTTTCAATAGCTTTGATATATGGCAGGTTATTACATAGACTTGGTACTCTAAATTTGATGGCAGCAGGCAGAGCTCTTTCACTTCAAGCAAACAGATTTTTGGGTGACTCTCCCCACCACTTCCTGCACAACTGAGAAAATAATAAACAATTCCTGGCTTTTACAAGACCGGAACGAAGACATAACTATACCAGGTACAGTCCTCCTTCACTTTGATCGACACATTTTTTCTCCTGGCAGCTTGCATTAACTTGGTACATATATATCTGATCCAGTCAAAAAAACCTGTGTCCTGTGTTTATCCTCAGGCCTACAACAGGACCACACCAGCCTCATTAAGTGCAGTTAACCGGACCGAGGGACAGTCCATTCACACATTAATCATACACACTTTCTGAGCCCTGTTTACTCAGAGCGGGCAGAGTTACACAGAATAGGAGAGCACTGTGTGCTGCTGCTGGCGTGAGCAGGGAATGGGTTACCTGTGAGGAGAACGTGCAGACCAGGAAGTCAGTCTGAGACAGGAAGTGGATGTCCAGGATCACACCCCGCAGGGAGTTCTCTGTGTAGCGGTTGTGCAGGCCAGCCGACCACGAGATGGAGTTGTCGCTGATGAACTCGTAGTCCTGGTACCTGCAAGTGCATGCACAGAAACATGAGCAAACACTGCCAGCTTCTAAACTACGGTACGAGCACTGCTACAGCTTGGGCTGTTTCCAGGAGGTAACTGAATTTGTTGACTTTAGACAGCTCTTAAATTTATTCATTACTTTGTCTATTCATAAAAAATGCTTCTCCTGACGTGTCCTTCAAAGTTTTAGAACTCTCCGGAGTGAATTTAAAATTCAACAAGGGTGCAAACAGGTACTGTAACTGAACTCATTCGATTTCAGCGTGTGGTATACTAATTCATTACATTACATTCTCTTATCCCTAGCGACTTCCAGCACAACAGAACATAAGTGCATCCATTCAAGTTGAATCAGCAGCAGTGTCAGACCAGGCACTCCCAGGCCAGTGAGTGTGTGCATTACACTATTCAAGCCCCACCCCAAGTTAACTTGTGCAACCTGTCTAGACAAGGGAAACCAAGTGTACTACCATACATCATTACAGTAGCTGCATTGATTGTTCATTGTTATGTAGGATATTCACATGCGTATCTGGTTGTGGTCCCCATTAAAATGAGTTCAGCTCAGCCACTGTGACAGCCACTCACTTGGCCTGGGCCTCTTGGAGCAGAGAGGGGTCGTCGGTGGCCAGGTAGACTCGCTTCTTGTCCACGTGCATGCGGCGGGCCAGGAGCTGGAAGTGCTCCTCCACGTGCACCATGTACTCCTCGATGGGGTGGAACGCCGCCTCCGTCCCCACCTTGTCCGTCCGGCGCACGTGCACCCTGCAGCAGAGAGGGAAGAGGCGCGCCGCCGTCATCAGCGTGCGTGCGGCAGTGAGAGACCAGGAGCACACACGCGTGCGTGTGCATGAGAGCAGCGTGGGAAGGAAAGACAGGCTGGGCTGTGTGTGTGTGTGTGTATGTGTGTGTGTGTGTGTGTGTGAGAGTGAGAGGGAAATACAGACTGGAGAGACAGTCTGTAACAGAGTGTGTATGTGTGTGTGTGTGTGTGTGTGTGTGTGTGAGAGTGAGAGGGAAATACAGACTGGAGAGACAGTCTGTAACAGAGTGTGTGTGTGTGTGTGTGTGTGTGTGTGTGTGTGTGTGTGTGTGTGTGTGAGAGAGAGTGAGAGGGAAATACAGACTGGAGAGACAGTCTGTAACAGAGTGTGTGTGTGTGTGTATATGAGAGAGAGAGAGAGAAAGAGAGAGAGGGTTTGTAACTGAAAGAGAGAGATGTGTGTGCATGTGACAGAGAGAGAGTGAAAAAGAAAAAGTCTGTAACAGAGAGTGTCTGTGTGTACATGCATCTGTGCATGTGTGTGTATGTGTGCAGGTGTGTGTGTGTGTGTGTGTGCACGCATATGTGTGTTATGTGTCTCTCCTGCCAGGAGGTAAATTAGGATGGATCAGTGTGTGCACACACCTCACACTTCAGAGGACGAGAGGAATATCATGAGATCATAAGAGCCCAGTGACCCAAGGAGGTGTATTAGAGAGACAGTTAAGAGATTGCAGCAAAGATAAAGTCAGCACCTCTGTGTGTGTTTCTATGAGTATGTGAGCGTAAATGCTAGTATGACTGTTATTACATATACTACTAGCGACAGAATTGCTGTAATTAGCAATTGCAGCTTGTTCAGTTCTGTTTTAGATGGTTCTGTAAGCTTGTAACTAGCCAGTGTTCATTTGTATTTTTTTTTGTTGCTTGTGGTTTGCCATCACGTTTGAGCTGGCAGCACTGTCTTATATCATGCCAATAAAGAACCTGAGAAATTGAGGGAGAGAGAGTGAGAGAAAGACAAAGACAGAGAGAGTGAGAGACTGAGAGAGAGAGAGCAAAAGACAGAGTATACATAATGAATACATAAATACACTCGAGCCAATTACCAGTTCTGGCCCCTGATCAGAGAGCCAGCTCTCAGGATGTTCACTGAAGCAACAAACACCTTTATTTGCTTTGAAAATTAAACCCAAATTGAAATGTGCAGCCGGAAAACATCAGCTGTGAAACAGACTGAGGCTCCGCCCCCTTCTTCACGGCACCAGGACCGGGGTGCGGGGAGAACGAGGCTTGGGGGAGGTTGGGGGTGATGTGCACCGGTGACGCTCCCTCTGATCTCAGATCAGCCTCACCTTTCCTCTCTGTCTGTAAACCGCGAGTAGGGTTTTTCTTTCCCACTTGGCCATTTCGGCTTCTGTTGTTTTCATCCCTGCTTTTAATCTGCGTCTCAGACAGAAGCAGACGATCCCTGGCAAACAGATCCGTGCGGAGGTGCTTAGCGCTGAGTACATATAATCAATACCCTCGCAGGCTCCGGCGGCCGGTTTAGCCCTTTTGTGTTTGGTGAGACGCCCGAGCGGCGGCAACATCACAGGAGCCGGGAATCTGGCAGCTCTCCTTCGGCTCCCTTTTCACACAATGTGTGGCTCCGCGGGGCCCTGCGCCGTCCCTCTGACGTGGCCCGGCGCGGAGCGGAGTACCAAAGCCGCTTATTATAACTTCACTCCAAACGAGGGGAGGCTCGTCTCACCGAGGGCTTTCATTTCATCCCGTTCCCAGCGGCAGGGAGCTGAATTACAGCGCGTCTGAGGCCGGGGAGGGGAGTGAGGAAGACATAAGAAATACAGAGAGCTTGCGAGAGATGGGTGTGTGTGTGACACGATGGAGACTAACAGAGATAAGAAACACAGACAACGAGCTTGGCTGGGGAGGCCACGCTGAGACACGTTCGAGACTCACCCAATGATGGGGTGCTTGAAGCCCAGTTTGGTGGTGGCCTCATGGATTTCCTTCTCCAGCCAGGCCTGGGGACGGATCAGGTACTTCACAAACTGCGACACCCACCAGACGGAGGGGTCACCATGGAGACGGTGCAGGCGATCCGCCAGGTCTTCAGGGATGGCCAAAGGCAGGTAGGGGGGGCGAGGGTGGAGACTGTCCACGATAGGAAGCTCGACCACCTGGACGTCCCGATCGTTGGCCTCACCTGGGTAAAAAGATAATAATGAATTAAAGTATTTTTTCAAACCAAGTAAAATTTTCTCATTAAATATAATGCTGTTAAGTATGCTAAAAAGCAATTTTTAAGCCTACTTATGCATGTGTGTTGTTAGCAAAATAAAGAACATGGATTTTGCATATTGATCAAATGTTTTTGCCTTCAGTTTGATTGATCGTTTATCCATGCCTGACTAATACGCTTGAGTGACTTTGTTGCATAAGCAATATGACACCCCATTAGTCAGAGATGTGGCTGCGCACGGGTGACAAGGTGATTTAATCTGTTTAATGTCACGCCTGTCGAAAATCAAGAAAGAAAAACGCCGAATGGAAGCCGCCAGCGCCAACTTTTCGGGAGAACTACGACTTTGCAGCCGTCAGAATGTGCATCGGACACCCGACCAAGTCAGCAAGCCGTCCCTCACTGTCTGGGGAAATTACAGCAGGCAATTTCTAACCTGGCAAGACATTAGAGCCAAACACACTCCATCAATGATAAGCCATGATCTGAGAGACCATGAGTCACAGCTTTTTTTTTTTTGGCCAAGACCGAGGCGCCATCATGCTCCATCTTCGCGATCAATCCGGAGCTGCCAGTCTCGGTGAATCAGACGTGGCAGGCCACAGCATGGCTTCACACCAGCAGACACGCTGCTGCTCTCAGGCCAGGCCGTCACGCTCAAGACCGAGATGGCGTCAGGTGGGCTGGTCGACATTCAAGCCAAGTCCTCCGAAGCGATGAATCCAGGTTCTGTGCAGAGCACTCACATTACTGATGCCACATATATCGCGTGCATTCTTCACGTTTGGGTTGATGAGCGGACCTGCCTGGAGGTATGATGATAAGGGTCGTGGCACAGTATCCATGGAGATCGCATGTCGTGAGACAATTTTCCTGCTCCACGAAAAATATTGCACTTACATGTATGCATGCTATCACACTGATACACGTTGCACGCAGTTATTAATCTTTCCTGTCTCAGAAAAAGTATGACAGACTGATCTAATGAACCCGTTAGATCACCGCTCAGATTCCCCGGAAAGGTATGCACATTACAGACATGTACGGCCACATACACTTGCCAAGCAGCAGTTCACAAGAGTGGGAGAAAGCTTCTTTGAAGGAAATACTCCTGTAACATTGACGTCACAGGGAAAGCATCAAACACACGCCGTGCCGATAAAGAGCTCATTGACAAGCCTTACTTACTGACATATCAGAAGTACCCCAGCAGATATGTGGTCATACAGCTCTCTGCTTTCTGTTCTTGTTGGGTGAAAATCAATGCCTTCAATTACCTGCGTATCACCAGTCGCGAGCGTGAGAGCTACTGTTCGGATGGGGTGGCATTTAGGAACTAAGGATATTTCTTCAGTTCTGATGCCATGAGAAATAAAAGAAACGAAACTACAGAAATGTGACATTTCTTCTTCAAACGGAGAGACGTGTGATCCCTCCCCTCGGCGCCCCCCCGCTGAACCAGTGATCGCTGAGCCTCGGAGGACTGACAGCTACTGTACTCCAGGATCAAACCCGGCAAGGAGAGGGGTGGGCACAGAACCAGAGCCAAGGCACTGCAGGCGTCCCCTCGAGACCCACAATAGTATTTCCCCCTCACCAGCAGAGCCGCTTCTGCTGACAGTTTGTACCAAGTTTCTTCCTGTATGTTCACACTCTTTTGAAGAAAGACACAAGTGGGGAAAAAACCCCGGCCAAGAAAGCAGCGGGAGAACACAGCCGCGTTCCTCTTTAAAACATCCTAAACTAGCTCGCGAAAAATAACCAGGCCTAATATGAGAGCCGAAAGCGCTAATGACTCGTTAACGACAAAAGAGTCCGTTATTGGCGCTACCCTTTTAAGTAAAGCAAAACAAAAAAAAATAATAATAAACCAAAGTGGTTACTGTGCGTGCGTGCATGTGCACGAGAGGGTGTGCGCTGAATATAAATCAGGCGAGGCATTAAATATTTAAGAGGAGAAAATATTCCCAAGCCTTGCTTTTGCTTTTAGAACATCATTGGCGGATTTTGCGGTGGGACTGGGGTGTTTTTTTTTTCGACGTTCTTTTTCGGCACGAGTACGCAGATAAGCGCTGCCTTTCCCCCCTCCGAACTCCTCGCTGCCTAATTAGGACACAAAGAGAATCTAAATTACATCTCGTCCTCGAATCCCGAGGAATAAATTGGCGCTCAGCTAGTAACTAAAAGAGCTTTTTCAATTCTAATTCACGGTGCGGGCGGGGGTGGCGGAGGGGGGGAACGCATTCCCAAAAATGCAGAGCCTGGCTGTTTGCTTTGTCTTGTCTCCCCTCCCCAGCAGATCGAGGGTGTGCTGCATTGTACCCCCGCGCCTCTCCCCCACCCCCCCCCTCAACTCCCCCCACCCTGCGTCTGATTTCTCTTTATCTGCGCCCCCCCTGTGCCCCCACTTCTCCGTGCCCCCTGCGTGTTTGAAAAGTCTACCTGCTCACCGCGTGCCGTTTTTTTAATCCTAATTAATTTCCTGGGGGAGGTATTTCACAGAAGCAATGGACCAACGAATTGAGCTTTCTGCATGGAAAGCAATTCCATGCAGCGGGAAAATTGCAAAGGGGAAAAGGCCGAGATAGAGGGTGAGAGAGATAGAGTAAGAGAGGGAGGGAAGGAGAGAGAGACGGGAAGCAAGAGAGGGCGAAAGATGGAGAGAGAGAAAGGGGGGTGGAGCGAGAGAGAGAGTGAAGGTGAGAGAGACAGAGAATGAGAGCGAGAGAGAGAGAAAGAGGGGACAGAAAGGGAAAGACAGAGAACGGCGACCACGTGTAAAGGGAGGGATTCTGGCAATTGGAGCCTGTTAACACTGTGAACATCGGATCCCCGCAGTGCTGGGGTGGAGGATGTCGGCGCTCACCTGACCAGTGGCCGGTGGAGGCGCCGGTGCGGTCGGTGCAGGTGTCGCTGACGGGCCGGAAGACGGTCTCCCAGCCGCCGGTGGCATAGCGCCAGTTCTGCGACTCCAGAATGAGGGTGCGCTGCGTGCCGTAGGCGATCATGAAGCAGTACACCACGTGGTGCAGCTGGCAGCCGTACCCGCAGCCCTTGTTGATGTTGCACACCAGCTTCCTGGCCTTGCTGCAGTCCTTGGGGTTCTGCGGGACCAGGGCGGGCTGGTTACACTACAGCCACTCACAGCACACAGCTTACAATAAAGGGTTAAAAACAGCAAACAGCAACTAAATAGCTGACTGACGTCTTTTGGTTTTTGGGTTGGTTATGCATTACAATATATAAACATTGGACAGCAGTTCCTTTTTTGGTTTGGTTATAGAAGGAAATGTATTAACATTTGATAGCAATTCCAAGTTACTAAGTGTCTGTTGGGACTTTTTCCAAAAGCCTCCCAAAACAGGAATGGTAAGCATTTTTGTGACCTGGGGCTCAAATATCTTAGATGGAGGGAGAAATGCATGAAAGCTCAGATTCTGGTGGTTGTTGAAGTGGTCTACGGCTTCACCTCAACTGCATCTACCCAAGAGGCTGCAAGCCTCATCACAGCTCAGATGAACTGCAGGCTACAAAACAAAGTCAGAGCTGTAACCAAGCGAGCGGAACCCTGCAGCCACGCCCTGCCCTGTCACATAGAGATCGCGCCGGGCCACGGAGAGGGGCGGGAGCCCAGAGGGGACCGCCGCTCAGAGACACAGGGCGCAGGCGATTATTAAATCTGACGTGCGACGGACCGCTAATTGGGAGAAGGGACGCCGGCCCTCTGTGGGTGCTGGCAGCTGTTGCCGGCGTGTTCTCCGCCCAGCCAGCCGGACCCCGCACTCCATCAAACACAAAGTCTCGTTAAAGCCCGGCGCCTCCCGCGCTCTCGCCCCTCTCCCCTCGCCTCGTTAACGGCGTGGGGAATCCAGGCCGCCAATTGTCCCTGGGGATGAGAGGGGTGCGGGGGCGGAGTCGGGAGAGAGTGACTGATAGCTTGGAGTTTCTCGATTGTCATTTCAGATTACATCACTTACCTGACAGCAGCACGTGACAATATAGTGTAAAAAAATGTAGTTCAATGTAAATAATTGAGAAAATGCTTCCACAGCACCCTACACTGTGTGCAGCTATTTGTCAATGTTGGATTTCTTGGTCCTGGTCCTATTTTAATTGTATGGGAACGGCTCAGTGGCATTCAGATGTCCTGCTTATGGCTATCTCTCTCCCTGCCTCCCCCTCTCTCTCTTTCTCTCTCTCTCACACGTCTCTCTCACACATGAACAGCCCCTTAAAATGAAACAGTGTGACATTTAATCACACACACACGCACACACACACACAATGTAAACAGCATGTGCATGTGGAGTAGCTAAAGAGCCAGCGTGAGAGGATGCGGGTGTGGTGGGCGGAGGCAGGGCCAGTACCTGCAGGTAATTGAGTCTGTTCTGGACCAGGTCGGACAGGTGCTTGGCCTCCTTCTCCCGCCACTCCCCAGCGCCGTCGGCCTGGCTGAGGTAGAACAGGTCCGTCATGATGGACCTGCGTTCACACACAGAGAGGACGGGGTCACAGGGGGTCAGCGGGCGTGTGGGATGACAGGTGAGCGTATTTACGGTGCCCTCTAAGACAGACAGGGCTACCGCACATTCCATTACATTATTGGCATTTAGCAGACACTCTTATCCTAAGTAACTTACAGGTTACAATTTTTTACATGTTACCCATTAATACAGCTGGATATTTATTGAGGCAATTGTGGGTTCAGTACCTGGCCCAAGGGCACAACAGCAGTGCCCCAGTGTGGAATCAAACCTTTCGGTTATGAGTCCTGTTCCTTACCACTATGCTATACTACACTGTTCCACACATTGGCACAATGAAATCAAAACGCTTAGGGCCAAGTTTACTCAAGGAATAGGTACAACGCTATAAAAATGGGTTCAGCCTGGCCCCAGTCGATGCGAAATTAACGACCAATTTACAAGTTACGGCGTATAAAGCAGGTAATTACCGTCACTCTAAAGAAACACCCTCAGGGTAAACAGACAAACATATTACGAGGTGGGATTATAAGACAGCAGAGCATTCAGAACACAATGCACATCAAACACCTTTGCAGAGTTATAAAAAGAACAGCTGAACAAATTAAGAAAAGATGGCACGATATTCAGAGGTGTGTAAACAGAAGCAATGTTTTTAAATACAAAGGCAAATAGCTAAAACGGAAAAAATACCCTTTTCACATCGTGAATAGGTTAAATGGAGCGTACAGAACAAACTGGAAGCAGGTTTTCTGAGGTGCAGCGAATATAAGGACACAGTTTTGTGCTGTCATTACTTTCCCCATGTTATGCGGTTAACAGTTAAAACTCTACAAACTGATTACAATTAACACTAATTGGATGAAACCCATCTTATAAATTGGTCTTTAATATCAGGACGGGTAGGATGAACACATCAAAGGAAATCCCCAAGTGGCACAGGTTATCATTTTTTTTTCCATGTGCAGTGCACTTATTATAATGAGGGATGCACCAGCTGAAAGGCAGACAGCTTTATGCATGGATTTGTACTTCAAATTGCTTTTAGTAAATTCAACTTACATGCAATACCCTTTCACAAAATTCTCACCTGTTTTAAAGACATTCACCCCAATAATACAGGAATGAACACAGGAAACTGTATATGAATCAAGGGCAGTGAGACACACAGTTATTCTGCCCCCTACAGCAAGTAGGTGTTAATTGAAAGTGTCACTCTTTACATCTGGTCAGGAAATCCCAATTGACTGGTTAATCAACCACACGTATGTATTCGCACACACGTAAATCTGGTCGCTGATGTCATCAATTATTTCTAGCGCTGTCCAATTAGCATTCAGGGGAGCCCGCGGTTTGTCAATCATGGCTTCACAATGCGGATGAGATAGATGCAGAGCAAAACAAAAAGGAGACGCACGTCAGCAGTATTCTCGCCATCTGCATCATTATCCGCGGGCGTCTGGAACAGCCATCAAAAGGTATTTATTTATCTTTTGTTCAAGACCCCCCGAGATTCGGGAGGCTGCTTTTTGAGAGAGACCTGGCTGAGAAAGCGGGGTGAGAAAGCACGGACTGGCATGCGCACGGCGCGGCCGACCGCATTCTCCCAGAATGCACTTGGGAATGAGCACAAACGCAGGGAAACGCTCCCAGGTCCCAGAGGGAAAAGGAAGAGGAAATAAACAGCCCGACCGCAGACAGAAGGCTTTTGCATTTGGCTCGGGGTGTGTGTGTGTGTGTGTGTGTGTGTGTGTGTGTGTGTGCGTGTACGTGCATGTGTGTGCATGCGTGATCGCAGGTGGGCCTGTGTGTGCGTTTGTGTGTGTGTGTGTGTGTGCGTGTGCGTGCGTGTGTGTGCATGCGTGATCGTGGGTGGGCCTGTGTGTGTGTGTGTTTGTGTGTGTGTGTGTGTGTGTGTGTGTGGGCTTGGCAGGTTTCTCAGGCCTGAGGACGAGACCAGAGGCAAGAGCGGCCCACAGTTGCCCATCGCCAGATCAAATCGGGGGCAATTACCACCCCGTTTAAAGGAAACAGTAAATCTGCGCTGGAACGAGGGAAGGGCCCCCGAGCCGTTATCCGAACTTTCCCAGACTCCCTTTCTCTGAACAGCCCCGCAGGACGAGGCGAGGAGGGAACCGGGATTCTGGGAAAACTCAAATGCGCGCATGCATCGACCGCTGCTTTGCATTGTGGGGCACTCCTGGCTGTGTGCCTGCGGGGTGATTCACACACGCTACAGCAGGGTGCGTCTGTGTATCTCTGTGCCTCACCATAGCCCAACCAGCGCCATTGTGCTTTTATCAAACGGATCAGCGGGACGTTCTAAAGCACTCTCACCAGTCTGCTATTAACGAACTTTGTTATGAAACTGCTTTTATGCTGTTACGACGGGGAATGGATTATTACTTCGGCTGTGCTCCTGCTCAGTGTTCAGTGATCTAAGCGTGCCTGGCGCTGCTGTTTCAGTGACCTGGGCATGCCGGACCCCGCGATTTTAATAACCTACTGTAGGTGTGTCCGGCCACGCTGTTGTAGTAACCTGGACACGTCTGACTGTGCTCAGTGACCTAGGTGTCCTGTAGTCGGCCCTTTTCAGTGACTCAGGTCACGTCCACAGTGCCCCCCCCCCCCCCCACCAACCCCCCCCAGCCCCGCGTGCTGTGTTTGGCCATGCTGCTGTAGTAATTTCAGCATGTCTGTCTCGTTCAGTGACCTAGGTGCATCACATGCGGCCCTTTTCAGTGACCGTGGTCACGTCCACGGTGGCTGCAGTGACCCCCCCCCCCCAGCCCCAGTCCCAGTAGGGGGGATGGGGGGATGGGGGGATGGAGGGGCGTGTCTGACCTCTGCTGGTGCCCCAGGTCCTGCAGCAGGGTGTCGCTGTGCCTCTGCAGGTCTCCTGCCTCCATGTGGCTGAGCTTCTTCACCTCGCTGCGCACCAGGTACCACAGCTCCTTCACGCCGTTCTCAATCTTCCTCCGCAGGACCTCCTGCTCCTTCCCTGGGCCTGCTGCGGGGGGGGGGGACAGGGACAGGGACACGGCAACAGGGGGGACACAGTGAGGCCACCAACCTCTCGCTGCGCCGTAACCTCACGCACACCACAGGCGGCCTCACAACCCACGGTACTTAAAGCTCCAGCAAAGAGACAAATCCTTTCGTGCCCTGACAGGGGTCACCGCTCATTCCACAGGCCCCGTCTGTGTAGCGGTCTTATTGCTTCAGGGTGAGCTCTGACCCGCTGCACTTTGAGGGTTCTGTTCTGGCCCCGTGAGCATGTGTTTCCATCGCTTTATGACAGCTCACCCCTCGTGCTGGCTTTTCAAAAGCGGGACGAACTGGGGCTAGCGCGTCCCAGCGCAGCAGAGGAGGTGTCCTGAAAAAACGGAACACGCCCCCCCCCCCCCCCCCCCCCCCCCCCTCGGGTTCGGCGCGAAGGACTCTGGAAGGTAGCGCTCTGAAGCGGGACGGGGGAGAGTGCCGACTCGCTGGGATTTCGGGCTCGCTCGCCCTCCTTTTTGCCGAGTGAGAGACAGCGGGTATTTTTAGCCCCCGCTCCCCCCCACGGCGGGAATGGGCACAGGGAGGCCCTCTGCCCCCGTTTTCAGGGGAAGTGCGCATGGGTCCCCATCAGCCGCGCCGCAAGGTCACCGCTCGGACGAGCGGCGGGACGGGACTGCGGGATTAAAGCTCACAAAATCCTGCCCAATGTTCTAATCAGACCCTCCTCTGGCTAAATCCTCGGCTCGCGCCCTGCGTGCTGCCGGAAAACAAAGACCCGGAGCGACCCACACCTGCTGCCAGCTGTAGAGCCCCCCTTCTCTTCTTTGTAGAGCTGCAGTCTAGCGCTGGGAGGTAAATCAGGCCTTAAATCTACCCCTTTTCTTCAGGTTTATAAAGCCGCTTTTCACTCCCACAACAACTGGACTAAAACCAAGCATATGGATTCATTCAGGCAGACGTGGGAGAGCAGGTCCTTTCCTTTAGACTTGTCACTGAATCTGTTTTGGATATAAGCACCCCATATACAATCGGACATAAACATGAAACAAATTGAGGGCTTTGCGTTCTTTGGGCACCGCTGTAAAGCTGCTTCCATATGACTGACCCCCCGATCTGATGTTTGCGTGACGGCCGCTCACCATCTCCGGACAGCCTGTGGAGGCTGTCGATCTTCTCCTTCGCTCGCTTCAGCTGCTCCTCCAGCGTGCGGAGTCGGCCGGCCGCCGCCGGGCCCACCTCAGCCTGGCCTTCGGGCATCCTGTGGGAGAGGCCACACGTCAGCAAGTTTGTGTGTGTGTGTGAGTGTATGTGTGTGTGTGTGTGCAAGTGTATGTGTGTGTGTGTGTGTCTCTATAACTTGTATGTGTGTGTATATCTATGTATGTATGTATGTGTGTGTGTGTGTTTTTAAGTGTTTGTATCTCTGTGACTGAAGTGTGTCAGTCTGTGTTCGTATATGTGTGGCAGCCTGTGTGTGGTCGTGTTTATGTTTACGTGTATGTGAGTGTGTGTGTGTGTGTGTGTGTGTGTGTAAGTGGCAGTGTGGCTGTGTGCATGTGTGTGTCTTGTGTTTGTGAGGGTGCACTTCGATACGCATGTGTGTCTGTTAGTGTGCACGTCTGCGTTGTCAGCGTGTCTTTCTCTCTGTTTAGTCAGACACAGCAAGGAAGTGAAGAGATAAAGGTGGCAAGTACACACTCTAACATCACACACACAGAGAGCATAAAAAAGGAATCTATTCACTGTGACTGTACCTGTGACATAACTCACACAATGAGGATTACAAGGGAATCTATACACTGTGTCTGTACCTCTGACATCATTCACACAATGAGCGTATGTAGCCTAGGTGCTTCTTACCCTAAAAGTTCCAAATGACATCATATTTCTGACAGTATCTTCATGTGTTTTTCACTGGTATTTATCAGTTTAACACTACACATACACACGCACACACTCACGTGCGTGCGCGTATACACCTACCTACAAACCCTCAGCCACTGGAACCTGACAAAACCCCACAAAAGAATACCAGTCTGAGAAAGACAAGTTGTTCTTTCCCCACTTGGCTCCCTCCGTATGTGCTCTTTGGTTCGACAGCTCACAGCAGTGTCACCAAAGACTGGTGGCCTGCCGCTCCCACCCTCTCCCTGGCTCGGCCAAAGCTCCTGCGTGACGGCACACCCCTCCTCCGAGGGAAACACGCAGCAAAACCACGGTCAGATTCCCTCCGCCGGCCTGCATGAGCCGCACGCTGACGCAGGCCTTGCCCGGAATCCCCACGCACCTCATGGCGTTCCCACCGTAATTAAAAACCAGAGCCCGCACGTGCCAGCCATCTCACGCCCACTGGCTGAGTCTGAGAGCGGGAGTGGGTGGGTATATGCAAATTTTGCCCCATCAACCCTCCAACTCAGTCCACCAATACCTGCTTTCAGTCATACCGCGGATAGGTGTGGATTTTACCGATATGTGTTCGTGTGTTACTCATTTATTCACACGCATGCTCACATGTTCTTGATATGTGTGCATTTAGAGTCAGGAGAGCAATAAGAGCACTACCAGCAGCCACAGCAGTGCTGTTCCACAAAGAGAGACATTGGCCATGGGAGATACTGACCCTGGCGCAGCCACCTGAGCCAATAAAAGACTGCAGTGGGGGAGGATGAGCAGCGAATGCTGATCCCAGCACAGGTTGCGCCTACACGGAGGAGCAGAGACTGCCTGCGGAGCGTGCAGCTGGAAGGGCCAGGCTCAGGGAGGGAGGCAGAAAAGGCCCGGGTCGCACGCCAGCTCGCTCCGACAGAAATGCCGCGCGGCTGCGCACCGCCGCTGGCCCACCTCCACCTGCTTACCGCTGAGCGGTCGGCTGGAACCGGCCGCACGAGCGGCTTCTGAACACGGACCCGGGAAGCTTCTAGGATACGACCGAACGAATGAAAAGCTCGCGCCCAACCAAGAGCATCAGCCACCTGCAGCCGATACGCACCCAGACGCACCTCAGAGGGGGGGTGTCTCAGATCTCCACGATTGTCATGCGGACCATCAAGCGAGCGGTCCTTGAGAATCAGGTGCCCGGCACCTGTTGTAATCTCTCCTCTCAGAGCCGAGGTGCAGTGTGCGCGGCGTGTGGGAGAAAAGCCCTGTCATTAGACAGCTCCTGACACAATGGCTGAATGGGAGGCGCAGGGCGAGGCGTGACAATGGGAATGTAGGCTGCGCTGAGCGTATATGTGTCAGTGGAGCAGCCCGCTCTGAATGGAGAGGTTATGTGTAAGAACGGCTCGACTTTCTTGCCTCCCGTTTAATCACCGATAGGATCGCTGCGCCGCCTCACCTGCCCCACTTACCGCAGGCTGTTCCCCTATTGTTCCCCCATTGTTCCCCTGTTCTCCCATTGTTTGTGTGTGCGTGTGTGTGTGTGTGTACGCGTGTGTGTGTACGCGCGTGTGTGTGTGTGTATGTGTGTGTGTTTGTGTGTGTGTATGTGTGTGTGTGTGTACGTGTGTGTGTGTGTGTGTGTGTGTGTGTGTGTGTGTGTGTGTGTGTACGCGTGTGTGTGTACGCGTGTGTGTGTGTGTTTGTGTGTGTGTGTGTGTGTGTGTGTGTGTGTGTGTGTGTGTGTGTGTGTGTGTGTGTGTGTATGTGTGTGTGTGTGTACGTGTGTGTGTGTGTTTGTGTGTGTGTGTGTGTGTGTGTGTACGCGTGTGTGTGTACGCGTGTGTGTGTGTGTTTGTGTGTGTGTGTGTGTGTGTGTGTGTGTGTGTGTGTGTGTGTGTGTGTGTGTGTATGTGTGTATGTGTGTACGTGTGTGTGTGTGTGTTTGTGTGTATGTAGGCGTGAGGGTGTATTTGAGTCCATAGAGGTCACAACTGCACAAAGGCGCGCGTGTCTGCTCCAGGTGTGCATCCGTATTGAACCATGGAATAGTGCTTGGAGCCAGGTGGTGACTCTTACTGGAGTCACCCTATATTTCAAAGGCCTGCTTTTATGGTTATAAATTATATTTGTATAAAATTATTCAGAAATGATTTTTTTAAAGTGTACATTTATATGTTCATATGCTCAGATTTTGCTCAGACGTTTTAACATTCATATTTACATCTGTTTACTCAAACCCCGAACTTAGTAGTACACAAAGAAATCAACCAGAAACTTGTTATTGTTTAGTAGTACCACTAAGGTACACAAAGAAATGAAAGGGGAAGTATTATTCGTTTTACTTGTCATATTACATCTATACTACCTGCTAATAACAAGTTTACTAACTAGTCCTAAAAGACATACTTAACAATAAGAAGTGTGGCTTTAATTGGCTGTTTTATGCCAGGCTCATGATAAAATGGACCCCCGTCGGCTCATCAGTGGTCCCATATCTGCATGTTTATTGGATTAGCGGCAGGCCACAGATTGGCTGGACTCTTTCCAGCAGTGAGGGAGAGGCCGTGTGCGGATGGCCCATCTCTCAGCGCGGGACTGTGTGCATGATTAGCGCTGGTGTGCGGGGTGGCGTGGTGTTACAGCAGGGCCAGGTGGCCCTCTCCACCTGTTCTGAACCTGCAGACACAGCCACAGGGTCGCACTGACCGTAGTGGCCAGGATGTGGGGATCCACTGAACGGACGATGGAACCAGAGAGGCCAAAAAAAAGCTGCCCTCGCTGGATTCTGGACTGGATTTGTTTTGTAAGTCTCCCTGTTCCCCTCTGCGGGATTGTACCTCTTGTCCCAGACTCACGGCCACTTCAACATGGCATGTTTCCCAGGTTCCAGCGGTGACCACCGGCTTGGTCACCCCTCCGCGGGTGCTGCTTTTCTGATCTGACACAGAGCTGCTAGCAGAAGCTGTCCACAGGACCCTGGAGCCCTCGCTCAGACAAAACACACCCCTGCAGCACTCTGTGCTATCCAACTGTAGCATTACTACTGCAGCTGGTCTTCGCTTGGTTATTTGGCAGACACTTTTATCCAAAGCGACTTACATAGGTTACAGTTCTTTACAATATTATCCATTTATACAGCTGGATATTTACTGAGGCAACTGTGGGTTAAGTACCTTGCCCAAGGGTACAGCAGCAGCGTCCCAGCGAGGATTGAACCGGCAACCTTTCGGTTACGAGTCCTGCTCCTTAACCACTATGCTACACTGCCGCCCTGTACCTACTGTGGCTGCCCTATAGCTATCCCTTCTGCAGCTGCCCTATAGCTGACCCTACTGCAGTTGCCCTATAGCTGTAACTAGGGCAGCTGGCCCTTAAAGAATCCCAGTGATGAGGGAGCTGCCTGCCCAATCCGACATGATTCTTTTGACGTGGGGAGCAGTGTAATCAGCGTGCTAAGTTCAGCTTGCCGCTTCGAGAGCGGCTGATCGGCCTTCCCTCCCACTGAAGCGCTGCCCTGTGAGACGGCCGCAGAGGCCAGGCCGCGGCAGGAGCGGGGCCATTAGGAGCTCCCCGCTGGCTTTGTATCAGGCACTGTCGAGCCTCAGGCGCGCCCGCAGGTGCTCTGACAGGAGACCCTCCTTTGCGCACACAGTCCTCTCCTCTCGCTCCAGCGGCACTCGGCTCTGCCGAAACCGTACAGCATCGCGCCGCTAAAAGCCGAACTCCCGGACCGAAGCCACTACAACACCACCCGGATAATGCATCGCACACAAGTTGTATTTTCCACGCTCTCTGAACAGGGTAGGGAAGCTTGTCTTGATGAGGGTCTGGTGCATGTTGGGAAATGCCCGTGAAATCCACGGAGCAATCGCGCCCTGAGATTTATAAACACAGAGCCCTGCAGTATTTCCTCCTGCCCCTCGTAACTCAGTCTGGATGTAGTGAACCTACTCCCTCAGCAGGGGTCAGCATTGGGTCAGCTTTTATCTGACATATACACACGTACACAAGCACACACATGCACGCGTGTCTGTGCACACAGGTCATTGTGGTGACGTTTCAAGGAAGGAGAACGTGTGCAGCACTCAAAGGCAAGGGTCAGTAAGACAGAACTAACCCTGATGCCACCGCGTAAAACAGCTACCAACTGCGGGCTCTGACCTTGAGCAGGGCCTCTCTCTCTCTCTCTCTCTCTCTCTCTCTGTCTCTCTCTCTCTCTCTCTCTCTCTCGCCTGTCCTTCAGGTGTCAGCCCATGGTGCCGCTGTAATTCTCCACCCTGCACATCCCGTCCGCTCGCGGCCACGGTGGCCATCGATTCTGTTTCACAGCTCTTACCCCCGCCCCCCCTTCCCTCCCCTCCCTCGGCACCCCCCTCCATCATCGCACCCTCGAGCACTTCCACCTGGAATCTTCCGCCCTCCCCCCCTCGTCCGTCTCCCCGGCCGCGGAGCGCTGGGGATCGATCGGGCCCTCATCACTCAACGCCCCTGTCACTCAGCCCTGCTGTCAACTCTCCCCCATCTGCCCCGATGCCACCATCTCCACATGTGTGTGAGCGTCTGTGTGAGTGTGAGTGTGTGTGAGACAGTGTGCGAGAGAGTGAGTGTGTGTGTCACTGTGTGTGGGTGAATGTGTGAATGTGTGAGTTATGTGTGTGTGTGTGTGTGTGAGAGTGTGAGAGAGTCTGAGAGAGTATGTGTGTGAATGAATGTATGTGTGGGGGACGGTGGGGTAACGTGGATGATTGACAGATGGAGAGAGGAGAGGGGGCGGGGCTGGCACGGCAGCCGTCAGATCACTCGGGCGTTCCGCTCTCATTAGCTCCGCGGTGCAATCACTCTCTCCAGCGTGCGCGGCGGGCTTGGCGGTAGCCGCGCTCCAGCCTGGCTGGCCGGGACTGCTGCATCTCAGCACTTACCATTACAGCTCCTAAAACACGGACGAAAACGCTCTGAGGGTATTCACAGGGCCGCCATGCCCCCGCCCCAGCCCCCCCCCGGCCTACAGACATCTCCCTGACAGCAGCACCCCGGGGAACGGGGGCGGCGGCCAACTACAGCCAGAGACACGCCCATCTGTCTCTGCAAATTCTCGCATTGTCTGCAGAAGCTGGCCCGTGCCAGGCAGCGCCTCCACTGAGCTGGCCTGCACCATTACACAGCTCAGAGGGCCTTTGTCCAAACCTCGCAAGGAGCTGGAATACAACAAGGAGGGTGTGTGATCTCACGGTCTGACCACCAGACCGCCTGAAAGCTCCACTTTGTGCAGCTGTGAATTCCCCCTTTCTGCCACGGCCAGATCTCAGACCCCAGATAGGTCATCTAGGAACTCTTGCCTGTAACGTGTGGGTGCGTGTGAGTGTCTTCATTTGTGTGCGCGTACATATGTATGGGAATGTACCGTTCATGAGGTCACATGCACCATACGTGTGCGGACGTCTGTATCAGAACATTTTGATGTCTGCATGGTTCACTGACCAGGGTTTAAACTTTGGCCCTTTCTGAAAGAGGAACTGAGCTCAAAACACTGATTACAGCCTGTGCAGTTAGTGCTGCTAAGTGCTGTCTGGGTTTGATAACAATGTTAAGTGGCTCTTGAACTAAACAAATACATGTAATGCTCACCACACAAAAAGACAAAGCAAACACAGCCCTCTTCACTTGCCACATGGCAAAGATTCACTCATTGGATGACAGTGATTACAGTGTCAAAGACACAGACCTCCTTCAAAGGTAACTATGAACACCAGGGGAGGGGGAACACACTGCAAAAAGCTGCCCTCCTCAAACACGGTCTCGGGAGGCTGTTTCTGTAGGCGTTCGCATTTCTTGGCGCCGGACTCCCAGAATTCTTTGCAGGTGCGCAGTTTACCTGAGGGACTCGGCCATCCTGCGCAGGTCCTCGTTCTGCTGCTTGAGCCGCTCCAGCTTGGCCAGGATTTTGGAGAGCTCGCGGCTGGAGCGGTCGGGGTGCTCGCTGTCCCGCACCAGGTGGCCCCCGATGTAGAAGAGCAGGGTGCCCCAGGCCAGCAGGACCAGCATGATCCAGCGCCAGGACCCCGTCCATGGGCGCATCTTTCTCTCCCGGCTGGGGGGGGACGTGAGTGCGTTCCCGTCACAACGCCGCGCCCGAGGGCATCTTCACCGCCGCGGGGGGAGGGTGGCGTCCGGAGGGCGGGGGCCGCAGCTCGGAGGACGCGTGGGCCAAGAGAGAGGGAAGGAGGGAGGAGGAGGGGAGCGTTTCGGTTCGGCTTCCTCTCTAGCCTGGAATTAGCACATGGCCTCGCCTCCAGGGGGCGCCGATTGCTGCCTCTGCGTCGTTGCCCTGCCCGGTCCCTTGCTGTTCCGGCCCTCTCCTCCTCCTCCTCCTCCTCCTCCTCTTCCTCTTCACTGAGCAGCGCTGCTCGGCTCCTCGCCTCGCTCCAGATCCCTGTGGCTCTGGCTGCCGGCTCTCATTCAGCCTCCCGCGTCCACTCCGGCTTCCCGCTCTCGCTCCTTCCTGTCCACCCCTGAAAAAGAGACAAAGAAGTTAATTACGCACCAGTAGCACCAGTCGGACAGGACAGCACGCATTAAATATTCATACCCAGAGAGGAACAGACGCTGCCCAGAGGAAGAGACTGATTGACACTGGCAGTAATTGACCAGCCCTGAACACATCCACCTGAATGCGCGCCGCCTCTGCCAGGCACCCAGCTCCGCTGTCACTAACGGGCACAGCAGATGAGGGAAGCATCAAAACAACACCTACACAGAGGCCGAGGAGCCCGTCCTCAGCTGAGCGCTCCAGACAAGCAGCCCGGTACCAGGCCAGCTCACTACAGCAGCTGCTACAAGGGTATAAGGGTTGCACCCAGATTCATTCATCCCTGGCCCCTCACCTGCTGACTCATGAGGAGATGCCTAGTTACGTCTCATGTTTTTCAGCTATGAAAACTCGCTACCCGTGTTCCTTTTCACATCCAGACTTGTTTGGGGGAAACAAAGTCGAGCGAAGGCGATGCACAAGATGCAGGATGAGGTTTACTTGCTTCTTCAGCTGTTTTCCTTCTTTAGGGGCGGCAGTGTAGCATAGTAGTAAGGTGCGGGCCTTGTAACCACATAGGTTGCTGGCTCAATTCCCTGCTGGAGCACTGCTGCTGTACCATTGAGCAAGGTACTTAACCCACAACTGCCTCAGTAAATATCCACCTGCATAAATGGGTAACATGTAAAAACTGTGATCTATGTAAGTCACTCTGGATAAGAGCCTCTGCTAAATGACGAGAATGTAATGTAATAATGTCCTTTCCCTGTCCATCGCGACTCTTGAGACAGACACAGAATTGATTGTGAAAAGGGATAAAACACGCAAGACCAATTCGTTCTGGGTGAGCGTACAAGATTCATTGTGGTCGTGGGCGGATATTATCACAGATTCCTTATTGACGTCTAGAGAGTAGTCAATGCATTAAAGATGAACGGGAGGGTTACAACAATTCATTACAAGCACAGGGAAAATGCGTCCCATTGATTACGGGGGCCGGACAAAAAAAAAACATAGTGCATTACCATTCTAGGGTTCTGTGGTTCTAGGCTCCGCAAGGCTCCCAAGACCAAAAACCGATCGATACCGCGACCTTCTGCCTGGGCTTTAACGAGCTTACGCAAGCCCCTCTTTTGCCGAGGTGTGAAAATGAATTGTGGCTGGAAAGGGAGCGCATTAACGCTCTCTTCCGTTACCGCGCACCACCAGCCACGGCGCTATATGCCGCGCAGCTAAATACCAAACCCCTCTCCCCATACCTCGAGTGGAAACCTGATATTATCGAGAGCGTGGTCCTTCCGCAGTCAAAACAGAGCTCTGTTATCGGCTCTTCCTAGTCCGTTGAAAGGGGGGATCTCGGACAGCGCTCCCCACGCATCCTTTGAAATGTGGAATTTAAAGGACGGCCTCTGGAAAGCATTCCCTGCCAGCAGGATTGGAGGTTTAACATGTGCTCAGTATAATACACCGTTGGGTATGGGGGGGCTATTGCAAGGCCACACACATTGAATGCATTGAAGGTATTTTTTAACTTTAAAACACCCGTGTGGTGCTGTGAATAGGCCCTCATACAGAGTCCAACCCACTGCTCAGATACCACACACATCCAAATGCTCCTACTGTAGTACAGAACTACAAAGCCTACTAGTAGCTGGCATCAGCTTCATAATAATACTGTTAGTGCATTTGATACAGTGATACAAGTATAGCTCTATTGGCCTAACTAACTTCAGTTTTAGGGCAGAGCTAAATATAACACTCAAGCTGAATATACAGTATAAACATTTAGCTGCAGGGAAGAGCTGCATTAGCCGTGAATAAAAGTTTGTCTTTGACTGAGCGACCTTCTCCAAAATTCCCCCATGTCCCTTTCAATCACACAGCCCTCAGAGCTCAGGGTAATAATTGCTAAAATCATTAGCAGAGATGGAAAAAAACAACTTTCAGGACAAAGTGAGGTGGGTGTGTGCGTGTGTATCTGTGTGGAAGAGGCCTAGTTATTATTTATATATACAAGTGTCAGTCTTTTGAAAAACAAACACATCTTGCCGAGTTTGAAAATGGCCATTTTATGCCACCCATCCCTACCCATCCGCCAAAAAGAGATATGCCAACGATCAATGTTTCATTCGAAAGGAGACGCCTTCAACAGATCTGGAATCAGTCGGAGTGGTGATGTCAGTGGTAGCGGATCGACGTTTGGCCTACATTAACCAAGAATATAAACATGGGAAAGCAGTACCAAGCACTGCCCTAACAGCGGGATAAAAATCTATTATATCTCGTGCTTGGCGGCGCAGCATTGAGTGGTTTATTGCCTGCAGTTAGTGCTGGATTCCTTGACATTCCCTGGCCTGGTATGCGGTCAATGAAGCTGTTGAAGAAGGCATGTGGAATCCCTATCCTCGAACTTAACTTTCAAGCGCACCAGCTACTCTGGCCAAAAAGCTCGCTTAGGTCAGTGAACGGGGGAATCCACCAACCAAAAGCTCAGCCCACAGTTGAAAGCATCTTTCACATCGCTCGCCTACGGGATGAGCACAAGAATCAGCTGGCCATCCCGGAGGCACCGAGGCGGGGTGGCAAGCCGTCACCTGCCGTTCGCTCCAGAGAGCCGGTGAGCCCATCTGTTTACAGCGGCCGCAAATGAGGAGCAAACAAAACAAAACAACAGCCGCCTCGCAATGACACTTTAATCACATCTGCAACAGAGCCGTTATGCGAGTACCGAGACATAGCAAACGGCACCGCTGGGAAATCTCAGCCTTTTTACTAATGGCGCATTGACGATGTTGGGTTAGCGTTAGCGGAGGTGTGCCGCACACAGTGTTTTCACAGCGGAAACGAGGGCCCGAGTTGCAGCGGCCGGTTACCGTGTCTCCTCTCTTTGCCTCGCTGTGCTTCGTGGCTTTGAGCGCTCCAATTCGCCCCCCCCCAAAAAGAGGCCACCCGACAAATAAATAAAAATTTCAAGTGTGGCAGAATTATCTGAAGAGGATTGCGCCGTTTTGCTGACGGTTACAGAGCTCAGACAGGGCCGGCAGCTTCATTCCTGCTCTTAAAAGAAAAAAAGAAGGGGAAAAAAATGCTGGAAAGCGAAGCTTTAGCCACTCCAGTCTAAATGAGATACCTGATGTGCTCTTTCAATTTGCACACATGCGACTGCAGGCTCAGAGCTGTAATAAGAGGATCCACGCGCGACAACGACGGCCGCCTGTCCAATCTTCCCATCGCCCGCGGTGCCTCCATTTTCGCATGAATCCCCTCTCATCCTCACCGCCATGAGGACTGAAGCCACTCCGCCGCGCCGATCCCGGAATCCCGGGTCCGGTCGTGACCTCCCTGATGCACAATCCCATGCAGAGGGCCGCCATTGTTTCGGTCTCATTAATTTGGATAAATGTGAATAAGGCCCATTAAATTTCTGCCGAGAGTCCCGCGGGGTGCGTGTTTTAGTTGTTTTACAGCCTGACATCCCTCTCAAGTGTGTGACAGCTACATAATTAACGAGTTTAGGTGGAAAGCAAAGTAAGTCCCATTATAAAAAGAATTGCAACTCCTGTCAACAAAATCAAACCCGAATCTCAGGGTATAAGTGTATAAGCGAATTCTTTTGCAGGATGCTACATTCACCAAAATCATCTGTACGTGGGCTTGCCCTGATTTGATTCTTTTGTTAAAATGAATGCTGATAGATTTCAGTTGCACAAAGCGCTATACTTAATGCATGCTGACGTTCCAGTGCCTGAACGAGTGGTTAAACAGGTCAAAAATTTTCTGCGCACATTTAATCTGGCCAACCCACTCAAGCAGCAATCCTTCATCAGGGTTGTGTGGAACACATACCCAGAGGCAACAGAAGGACCAGTTAATTTTAGGGTTATTTAAAGGAAGCACTCACCAGGTCAAAAAGAAACCCAGGAGGTAAACCATTATTGAAAATGTATAATTGGATAACAACTTCTCAAATCATGAATAAAGGTGTGTTATTTACAGACATCAGGAACAGCGATCCCCCCCTTCAGTTGAATATCTTGAAAAGAACTGAAACGTCACATGATTTCCAGCATTTCTGACTCATCAAAATGGATGCTTTTGGCAAATTAAGTTCTGCAGATGCTAAATCTCTTATTAACTATTCTTAGCTTGTTTCATGTTGATGACTACTGACGTAGGTTGTAAAATGTTTATGTTTGAACTTCTCAGTGAGCAAAGGTAATCGATAATTAAGTGATTTACAAGGCCCGCGTCATTAAACTGACTGGGTGTTTCCATAATTTATGACTGTACTTTCTTTTTAAAGGGAACGTATACATGTAATTTTCCGCTTTTGGAGTCCATTTTCTAATTATGACCCATCACCCACGAACACATAAACTAATTGTCACTGGATATTTGTCGGCCCGTGTTTGCTGAGCCTGGTTATTTATTTAACCCAACTTAGGGATATTTTGTAACCAAAGTTATGTCCCTACTGTGTGATAACCCAGATGTCAGCAGGAGCCAGCTGGGAGGTGGCGCTGCCCGTTATCTGTTCTAAATCGATAAACATAAGAAAGTTACTACTGAAAACAAATGCTGATTTTATCCACAGAAACTGATAAGAAAAAGTAGGTGAGGATGTTCTGTAAGGTGAGTGACTAGAGCTACATCTGTCATCTGTTGTTCCACTGGTCATATTCGGTTCATTACACACACGCTGCCTCTCCTATTGCAGTTATTTTTTCCTTTTTTGTGGAGACGTTGCTGCAGTTATTTGGAACAGGTAGCGAACGCTCCGAGGAACAATCAGTAAAGTAGGACGGGAAACAAACAGGGGTGCGATGAGGCTGATAAAAGGCCCGGCCGGGGGAAAAGGGGGCCTCCTGCGACGCGTTTCCAAAAGGAAAAAAAAAAAAAACCCCAGAGGTGACCCACTTCCATCTCCCTCCTCCTGCTCCGAAGGGAAAGGGCGTGGCTGAACAGGAGATGGCGAGCGAAGGGGGGAGGCCTGAGAGGTGGCCCCGTCTCGGGCGGAGCGCGTTGGATACGGAGCGTCTCCAGGAAACGGGGCTCCACTGGGGGGGGATTGGAGCCGGGTCACGAGCACCCGGTCCCCTGCAGGGGCTGTTTTGAGTCCTTGTGGCTCCCACGAGGCTGGCTGCATGCAGGATCGCTTTGAATTTTTCATGAGCCGCTGTTTACTTCCAAACATCTGGAGGTTTCCCGCACCGGAGGCCGTTAATTTAAGAGATAGGGCGCATGCTGTGAAATGAAGGTGAGCAAGCAGGAGGAGAGGCACAGGGTGTCATCTGAGCCTCTGCTTCCAGGGCTGGTCTGACAGCGGATACTGAAGCGGAAGCTATGGGGATGTGAGAGAGTGTACAGTAAATACCTCACATTTGTGAGAGAGTGGACACTATAGCCCTCGGGATTGTGAGAGAAATTGGACACTAGAGGTCTCAGGATTGTGAGAGAGTGGTCACTACTGCCCTCAGGTTTGAGAGACAGTGAACACTAGAGCTACCAGGTTTGTGAAAAAGTGAACACTGCAGCCCCAAGTCTATGTGACTGAAAAAAGCGAGCAAAGTTTTTCAGAGTAGAAACTTCTAGTTAATTGGAAGTACTGATACAGGTGAACAGTGGTCATCCTTGCAACCCAAGTTTGTCATACTCAGAAAAAGGACAGTGATGTTAAATTTCCCCAGCCAATGCTTGCACATTCACAAGTTTTGATAAGGCACAACAGTTTCCATAAGGCTTGACAATGCAATGTGTTTTCATTCATTTAGTGGACTCCTTTAACAAAAGTCACTATCTGAGCTGTGGTACACTCCGGTGCCTGGTATGGACCACTCCACAAACTGGCATTCAGTCTAGCTGTGGAGCAGAGAGCTACTTCCTCAAGGTTATCGCTGCATTAAAAAATATGCTGAGGAGGCAATTGTGGAGGTCCCAACCCCATCCCTCTGGGAAACATCAGTTGAGTGGGAGAGGGGTGTTTGTGCAGATTGTTATGCAAATTAGGTTTTAATTAGAATGGAGAGACACATGATTTGCGGTAAATGATTCCGTAATTCCCCTATTTTATGATTTTTATGTCTGGCGAACACCACACAAAATGGGCCACACCTGCTTGGACAATCTGGTTCCAAAGAGTTCAGCCACTTTAGGACACTGCAAAGCAATCAAGGTTATGATCAGCATTACCAAGAGACAAATAAAACAAGCAAAGGTTTCAAGGTAATTTTGCGCAGAGCAGTGGGCCCCCTCCTTATGATCTGACACCGAGTGGCAACAGAGCTGAAGCCTTGTGTGCGTGTGTGTGTGTGTGTGTGTGTGTGTGTGTGTGTGTGTGGTTGCGTGTGTGTGTGTGCGTTTGTGTCTGTGCATGTGTGCATCTGTGGATGTGCGTGCATATGTTGGTTGTGTATGTGTGTGCACGTGTGTATGTGTGTGTCTGTGCATATGTGTGTTGTGTGTGTTATGTGTCTCTCCTGCCAGGAGGTAAATTAGGATGGATCGGTGTGTGCACGCACCTCACACTTCAGAGGACGAAAGGAACATCATGAGATCATAAGAGCCCAATGACCCAAGAAGGAGAGTAACGCTCCAATCAGAATCTCTCAGAAGTGGAGCCTTGCCTCCTGCCTCTGGAAAAACTATGTGTCAGACTTACAGAGATCAATGAACAGATACACAGAACTGATTGTCCAGTGAGTGTAACCTGTCACCCCAGACTGTGGGTGTTGAGTGAAGGCACACGGTAGACTGGAAGAGGGGTTTGTCAGATGTGTAGATGATGCAAATTCCATAAAAAAAAAAACAGAACAGAAGCTAACAGAAGTGACAGGCATATGCACATATGTACTTCAGAGACCCACATCTAAACTGTAAATAAATAGTTATTTTGGGCATCATACTGTACTGTACATGGATTTTGAGTAAATCAATGTGGCTATGTGTCGATTTTGAAAGAGGCCACAGTCAAAGAGGTTTTAACCACCATGGGCAGACGCACAATTTGCAGCAAATGATTCCTTAAGTCTTTGATTTTATGGTTTCTGCATCCAGTGAACAGTGAACACCACACAAAAAGGGCTATACCTGCTGTGAAAATCTGGTTCAGAAGAGTTCAACTGCTATGAGGGAATGTGGGCTGTAGTTTGATATTCCTCATGTGTCAGAAGGGGTCACGTTCCTCCGTTGCTGCCCCGTCTCTCTTTCCCGAGCCCCGCCCGCACCTCTAATGAGCTGAAGTGACAGATGACCTTTCCCCAGGCCGCCGGCAATGGGCTGCATGGTGGGGGGTCAGGTCAGCAGGGGGCAGCACAGGGGAGAGGCAACCCCCCGGGGGTTGGGGTTGGGGGGAGGGTAGGGGCTGTCCTCTCGTGTGTGTAATTCCCTCCCATCCCAGTTCCCTCTGTGAGTCTCGATCAGGAAATGAGCAATAATGAATATAATTAGGAGCCTCTCATCTTTTCCCTTAACGTGAGAACACGACGAAGGGCAAAGGCAAGCAATTAAAATATAAAAAAAACAACATTTTTGAGAGTATGAGAGGAAGACAAAGTCTGCTCTGGGGGGCCTGTTTCCTCCTCGAGATCCAGAATAGCCCGTGTCTTCCCCCGGCTGCGAGGTTCCTGTTTTCAATACCTCTCTCCAAGAGCGACTCTGAATCGTCCTTGTGATTACCAGCTCACAGCAAACACGCTTGTGCGGGGCTCTTAATGGAAGCGATCTCACAAAAGCCACACAAAATGCAAGCAAAAAGCCCGCTAAAGGCTACAAAAACCCTCACACTGAGAGAGAGAAAGAGAGAATGAAGAAGAGAGAGGGAGAGAGACAGAGAGAGGGACAGGAAGAGAGAAACCCCACAGGGACCGGGTTCCTGATGAACACGCGAAGCTCTATAAACAGCAATAACCTGAAGCTAGGCTCAATTCATCCCTCCCCCCGCCCTTCCAGTACATTTGGCGTCTCTGAGGTGCACACCTGCTGTCCTGTCCTCCCGCGGTCCTTCTCCTGCGCTCAGACACACACACAGCCGAAGGACCCAGCCCCGAAGCACTCTATTTTTACTCAACGGCATTTTCCACTTCACTTTGCCCAACACAAACCTCGTCAGGAAACACGGCGCGCGGCCTGTGCGCGTGGGGTGGCTTGTTCACCGCCATGGCCAAAAACTGAGGCTGTCTGCAGCCTGCTCCTGTCAGTAACCCAAAAATTGTAGTCTGACACACAGAGTCCGTTGCGAGTTGTGAAGATCATGCACAAAGTGATGTCCTCATTACAGCAGGGATTGAGTAAATCCAGTCCTTCACAGATATGCAGCTAGGGATTATATTGAGCGAGTTAAGGCAAGATACTAAACAACTAATATCACAGGGCATACTTTCAAAACTGAAAATATTTCACCAAACAAAAATAATTACAGTAGGACAAAATATTCATTTGACTAAATGTTTATAATACATAAAATGTATTACATTCAAATTAAATTAACTTTTTCACACGTGTGTGTGCGTGTCTGTGTGTATTCATTTGGGTTTTTTTTTTTGTTTTGATGAAGCTGTGACACGGTACTGCCCCAACATTGATGTGTTACAATCAGGTTATTTTTATCCAGTCAGAGAACAAGAACAAGAACAAGTTCTGTGAAAAGGCCCCTGAAAGTGAGATAAAAAAAAAATGCTGGGCCTGATGTTTAAGGACTGGTGTGAATAAACACCTTACCAAGGTTACAGAATTGACTGCCAATGTGTGGCTGGTAAAAGAAAGACCTTCCCCGGCTAAATCCTTCTCAGACCACGCTGGTCAATTTGTACACACTGTTCGACAGGCGTCTCCCAGACACAGCGAGAAAGGGTGGTTACAGTGACAAGTGACAAAACAGGCCCAGCATTTGACACAATCACACCCCTCAGTGACATTTTAAAATAATCATAAACTGTTGACTCACGGCGTGGATAAACAATGCAGGCTTAAAAAATCAAGCTGAGGACGCTGAACAGAAAACATTGTTGCTACTGAGACGTAAAATACCTAGCTAAGTGTCGTGACTTTGGCCATCTGGGTCATGAAGCAGACACAGAATGGGGCCGACACAACTACAACGGCCAAAAACTACCCCGATTTCACTCCTCTCATTTTCCTCTCAGTTTTGAGAACAATTTACTTACTTTGGTAAGCAATGCCCACCTCAACCATCACAAGCTTTCTTGATAAAGTCTGTCTGTCTGTTATTTGCTATATACAATTTACATTGGAATGTCTTCTCCATCTATTATATAATATTACAGCACGCATTGTATACCGTTTACGCTGTGAGTAATTATTGCCCTTCTAAGGTGACAATGGATTAACGAAGCGCACACCAAATGTTCACCTGCTGAAATTCCGATTTTTCAGTCTTTATCTTGTTAATTTTCCAATGATGATGTCCATTCATAACACACTCCCACTTCACCACCCTGACCTGACTGGCACCATACAATTACACATCGTGAACTTGAGAGTTCGTCAAAAATTACACTTTCCTGAAGCCGTTATTCATGACTACAGAGTTACTAAGCCTTCAGCTTGGATTCAAACCTACCTTTCTCTGAGTTTTAACACCAGTCTTAATCATCCACTGAAATGACTCCCATTTTTCAATGTGACACCTTGGTGATCGTCGAAACTGAGAACTGACAACGACTGTGTGATAACATGCTGTGGCAGTTTGAACACAACACCAAATATACACTGGACCCGAAATTGTAATTTGCATCCTTACCAAGCTAGCTAAGGACAGGAATGAGAGCTGTGAGAGGAGCTTCGGTGTTTCAGGGTGTGCTTGTGAATATGTGCATCATTACAGTATTAACACCTCAAGCTGATGCAACAAGCTTTCATGCACTGAAGGCTGGTCTACCCCTACGAACAAACGCTGTGCTTTTAATCCCTGAACAGTTGACCGGGGATTATCAACTGCAAAACGGAAAACATGGTGGGCACTTTATGTAGGGGGCAGCGGTATCCGCTGCAAATTCGAAAAAAAAGTGAAGAACTGAACGCTGATGCTCAAAACGCAAAAACCTACCGTTGGTCAAAGCATCACGCCGCAACAGGCTGGCTGACACAAAATCTCTTCGCTTTATCCTTTCTTTCGAATCCGTTGTCTAACTCATGAGGGCATTGAGGCCGTAATATTAGCACATCACAGCTGGGGGATGTGAAAGCCTGACAAAAGGGGCCACGCGTCCGCAGGCACAGAGAGAGCGAGAGCTGCCCTCCGAGCTGCCCCTGTCTGCAGCCCAGGCCGGCAGGGGCGGCAGCGGATTGCTGTTTCAATTTGTCACACAGTACCAGTCAAAAGTTTGGACACAAGCTTTATCCTTTATTTTCACTATTTTCCATTTTTTAGAATAATAGTAAAAACGTCAAACCTATTAAATAACACAAATGGCCTTATGCAGTGACCAAAAGTGTTAAACAAATCAAAACTATCTTATATTTTAGATTCTTCAAAGTAGCCACAAAATGTTTTTAAAAATAACTTTTTTGGAAAGAAATTCACACATAGGCATCAACTTCACTCTTTATATTAGTCTAAGAAACATATTTCAAGCATTTAAGCATAACTCTTTAGTTCAAAATTTCTTTGAATGCATGCTTCCCATTATCTTAATCGGGTGTGTCTAAACATTTGACTGGTACTGTACATTTGAATATACCATCAATAGAAACAGATTCAGGTCAAGCCAAACACCCAGGGCAAGCAAAATCCGCATCTGGGCAGGCTTCAGCACTGATGCCAGCGCTTGGCTTCTGAGCAGGCCTGACAGCCACCCCAGACACACAACGAGGGCAAGGTCGGGCTCAAGATCGGGCAGCGTTCGCCGCAGGGCCGGCAGGTCGAGGGTACGCGAGCGGGAGACATCTTGTCTGCGGCAGCCGTGCGTTTGGAGAGGCGGTACCTTCAAAGCGTGATTCTGGCAGCCGAGCAGGCCTCCACCACACTCCCCCTACACCCCACCCCTCCTCCCAGCTCACAGCCACCGCGTTCTGGGCACGGTGTCAAACAGGCCCTTTCATGTTATAACTCCAATATTGCCTTGTAATGCAAGTGGCCGGGTTTTTTTTTTCCCTTGAATTATTGATTTCGGAATGTGTCCTACACCTTATAAGCACCTGTGATAATACCACCTTAGCCACCCTTAACAAGGACAGGAGCGGCGGTCTCTGCACTGTGCACCGAATAAACGAGCAGGGAAAATAACCCGGTGACAAACTACATTTGACGTGATTTCCAAAGACATCCTGTAAACCGCTTCCCATCAACCTGATACTGCGTCTCCGAATGTTCTTTTTTTTTTGTGGGGGGAATTTATAAACCTACCAAATAAAAAATAATAATGTTTTACGACCGACTGTCAACGGTGCAGTTCTTGGGGGTGGGACATTAGCAGCAAGTTTGCGGAATACCGATGGGACTTTGTGTGTAAATAACCTCAATCAACCTCCCCCCCTCCGCTGAAAGTTACAGCTGAAGCTGATTTATCACTGAGGAGTACTGCACTGAAATGAAATTAAGCCGCAAGCAAAACTGTCCATTAATTATAGCAACAATAAAGCATCTAAATGCGAATTCATTATAGCCTGAAGATCTGCACGTGACAACTGCTGGGTTAATAATGCAAAATGAACAGGCAGGTGACCCACAATTCAACAAAGAAATGCATTAATATCTACATTAAAAATGTTTAGAAAAATTTTTCATAGTTTGGTAATATTTTTCATAGCATAGTATATCACTTTCACTGTGTAGTATATAAAAAGTAGAACAAATGTCCCATGAATGAAATATTTACATGCATTAATATTAATCCTTTTCCTCTGCAACCAACACCTCTTAAACCCGTATTAATAACAAGCCCTCCTACATTTGAAGAACACTTTGTCCTTGCCTCTCAATCAAAAAAAACTGAATAATCTCATCTGATGCATAAAGAGAACAGTGTGTCATATCCTCATGTCATATCCTTGAGCTGAAAGGGACAACAGGAGCCGACGCGGTCACAGTGGAAAATTAGTCATTTTCCTTTCATCTGTGACTCTTTTTTTTTATTATTATTGTTATTTGGAAAACCGCAGTCTTTTGTCTGTGTCCTTTTAATCGCTCGCACTGCAAGTTACAGGGGTTTAATGTTAATTGCCTCCCCCCGTCGCCAGCCTTATCATCGGTGTCACCTCCCGTCCCACTCCACGCACGGCATCTCTGCTGTCCCCCACAATTCGGTTTTGTTCCGAGGGTCCGCGAAAGTGGAGGCCAGCGCAGTCTCCGTTGGGGGGTGGGGTATGACATAATTGTGCCAGCGAGCCCCGCTGGTGAATCCGAGCGCCGGACAATGGGGGCATCGCGAATAACCTCTGAGAGAGAGCGCGGCGGCACCGTTTGTCTCCGAGCCAAAGGGACAAGCGATACCGCTCACGACCGGATCGATTTACAAAGCAGAGGTAGCGGGAACAAAATATTCGGCGGAGCTGTTACCCTCCCCATTTTTGTTCCAGAAACTGTATTTCGTTTTTTTTTTCTTTCTTTCTTTCTTTTTTGTTTTCTTTCTCAATTTTTATTTTGCAACATATGCCTGGCTTTGAAGGTCCTCTTTCTTCTGCTGGCAACTTCCTGCCTGGCTAAAGCAAACCATTACTGTCATGTCTGTCAGCTGCAATC